>NC_134111.1:7208359-7512343 GCF_040939455.1 Microcebus murinus
AAGCACATGAGTAATTGCTGTGCTATGACTTTACAATGGCTACAACTCACTAGGTGACAGGAATTTTTCAACTGCATTATAATCTTATGGGCCCACTGTATATGTGGTCTCTGCTATGCCTGTAACTACTCTTAGATGAGACAGTGGGCTTGCCGGAGAAAAATGCCTCCTCGTATAGCTCTGGGACCTGACATTGGTAAGGTCTTCCCCCAGCCCCTCCAGTTTCAGTCTTTGCTGTGGAGAAAGCTCTGGTTCTTTCCCGTAGATAATTCTTCCCCTGCCTGCCTCCTGCCAGATCCCTAAAGGGATTCTTTCTTGGATCTTCTCCTTGAGAATCCAGTAGGTTTCCTGGAAGTAATGTCCACTCACAAAAGTGCGGGGTCTCCCTAAAACATCAGACCTCCAGAGTGTCACACTATTATACTGAATGTCATGCCACACTCAGCCTCCAGCAGTTTGTTCAACATTACCATTTTAAATGTTACCAGTTTATGGCCCAGGAGCTTTTTGCTCCAGGTAACCGGTCTGAGCTGTGACTCTGAATATGCCTGCCTCTTCAGATTGTAGAGTGGCAGTCGCTCTGGAAGCTCAGTATAGAACTGCGATTGAGATTTTAAACAATGATGTGATATTTCATAATCTTGTTAAATTAGTACTAATACATGAATCCACAGGCTTTTCTATGTGTGCAAACATATCTTTGAAAATTATAAAAGTTTTACTTTTTTGTTTTATTTTTAGATCTGTTACATAATGATTCTAAAGCTGATACTTAGGAGATGAGAAGTTAAGAAGAAATCAGAGACTGAGACACTGAACTTAAGCAGAGTTTTGATAGTCTCATGGGGGACAAAAAATGGAGAATAGGTTTCTCAAGCTTTGAATTCTTATCCTGAAGATGTAGGTCAGCTTTCCTAAAGGATTGTATTGTCAATCTCAGATTATAATATGATCATCTGTCCCTACTTTAACTGTCTGCTAGAAACAAATGTAAATCCTTCCTAGACCAATATAACATCACTCAGTTTCTTAAATTATCCCAGCAACATTTTATTCACAATGATTTATACTTGATTAACAATATCTAAGAATCTAAAAAGATAAAACATAACTCAAAAATCAAAGAAAATCGATAATAATAGACAGATATAGAAGAGTCAAATATTGGACTTATAAGAAATGGACTTTTGAAATATCTGATTGATATGTTCATTAAATAAGATGAAAAGTTGCATGATCTCATCAGACACCTGGAAATTATATAAAAATTCAAATGGATGTTTAAGAACCATAAAAATACAAAAATACTATTGAAAATATCTCAACTGATAGGTTTGGACAGCAGATTGGACAGTGTTAAAGAGAGGAGTCATTAGCTGGAAGATAAATAACAGTACTCAGATTGAAACTGGGTGGAAAATCACAGGATAAAAACACAGGGGAAAAAGAGAGCCTAAGTTCAATATGTGGTAAACGGATCTAACACTTCTGTGAGGCAGATATTTATCCTGTCCAAAATATATGAAAATAGTGCACTATGATTTCTTTTAGAACCATGGTTTGAAGTCATGTAAGTAGATATTCTCCAAAATTGAAGCAAGATATCAATACAATGAAACAAAAAATTGTATTTCACATCATGGAAAACTTACTGAAAACTTAAAAGTAAAAAAAAAAAAAAATCCTTAAAAGATGAACAGGAAAAACAATATGAAGCCAAAGCCTTGTTCTCAGAAAAGCACCAATAATACTAGCAGTTGACTTATTAACAGAAACAGAGGAGTCCACAGACAATGAACATTAATAAATGTTCTTTGAAATAATCCATGAGATAAAATTGAAGCCTCAATAAAAATCAGAAACTATTTATAACTGAGTGATAATAAATATACAGTAAAATATATCCAGTACAGCTTAAATCATGTTTAGGAAAAAAAATGTGTAGGGCTAAAAGCATATAAGCATATGTATAAAACAAAAATATTATAAAATCAAAAGCCTGGTTATCTATTACAGCAATATAGAAAATTAATAGAAAATTTATGAAATAATAAAGATAAGGGAAGAAATTACTAAAATAAAAAAATAAACATTTAATATACAATATAACAGAAAGTTGTTTCTTTCCAAAAAGGCAAATAAAATTAATAAATCTTTAATATATCTGAACAAGGAAAAAAGTGATTAAGGGGATAAAAAATAGAAATATGTACAGATCCTACAGCTACTGAAGAGATAAAAGGGTATTATGAATAATATTATGGCAATGAAAATTTAAATGAAATTATGAATCCCTACAAAACCAAAATTTACTAATAATGATGTAGGGAGATACAAAAAAAAAAACAACCTTGAAAAGTTATAGCTATTAGTAAAATCAAATTCATAATTAATAGGATTCACAAAGTGATTTTAGGCCCAGCTGGCATCACTGATAAACTGACATAAAATTTTAAGTAGGAAATGAAGTCGACAGGACACAGTCAATTCCAGAGAATAGAAAAAACTAACATTCCCTGCTAAACAACTTTGTTCTACACTTTAAAAATCTACATAAAGAAGGTAGACAGCACAATAGAAATAAGAACAAAGTCTTGTACATGGGCTTCAGAAAAGACCCAAATGTTCAAAACACATATGAGAAGGTATTCACCTCTTTGTCATCAGGGAAATGCAAATGTAAGCTTAATGAGAAATCATTCTGTGTGCAACAGAATATCTACAATTATGGAGCCTGACAATAGCAAATGTGGGCTAAGATGTAGAGAAACAAACTTCTTATGCAAAATTGAGACTATGAATTTGTACAACCACTCCAGAAAATTCTTTTATGTTATTTACTAAAGTAAATATGTGCAAATCACTTCTTCAGTTTCTCTTATATAAGTATACAGATACCAGAAATACATGTATGTATTCTCTCCTGCAGTGAACATGTATGTCCTTAGTAATACTATTCATGCAAAACAAAACTTGAATGCTCATCAATTAATAGACTCTTATATTAAAATACTATACAGCAACAATATTAATTACTCAAAAAATTAGTTTTGAGTAGGAAGTGATTGAATGAAACCGAGCGAGATTGCCCAGGTTTGTTTCTTTTTATCCCCCTAAAATTAAAAAGAAAAAGAAAAAGCAGGTTTTAAGAAGTAGAGTGTAGATGGCTATGTTGAATATTTTTCAGAGTTTCTTGAATGTATGACCAAAAAGAAGGTTTGGGGTTAGGCAATTTTTTGAGTTATTTTTTACTTTCTTAGATCAGCTTAAATGGAATGGTAGAGGTAAAAACAAGCAGAATAAGTCAGAGATTTTAGACTCAAAGAATCTTGGAATCTCAAGCATCAGTTTGATCCTTACCATTCATTAATTTAAGCTGTCAGTGAGGCCAGCAGGAAAGACACTTGCTCATGGACTTATTGGAATCTGCCGACATCACAATCCATTCTGGAGAGCATCAAATTTTATGCCAGCACTCTGAGAGTGTAAACAAAAACGTGAACTTTTGCTTTAAGCAATTGTGTTGTGCCCAGAACATATAAGGATAGGAAATTTTAATAAAATGTTTAATTCATGAAAATTATTTCAAAAATGAGATGTAGAACACAGTATTTGGTCAATGTATAGACAAAAAATCGGAATGTGGACATGTCTTTTTGTTGAAAATGACTAAAGCCCTAATTTCTAGGTTCAAGATAATGATTCCTTACACTTACTTCTTTGTTCTCTTTTTTTTTTTTCAGTTTTAAACATAAGAATTTGGAGAATTAAACCCTTTCTTGGAATTGTCAATAAGATGCTTAAAATATCAAAATTTTATGAAAACTGTGCTTATTTGTTTACATATTTAGATTTATATCAATGCAAAAATATACAGCAAACATGGTAGAGAGTTTTCAAATAGTGGATTCTTAATAAACAATTTATAATGACAACTGAACAAAGGTGACATCATTTACTTTTTCAGATTCACTGAGTTTTGTTTTTCTTCCAATATAGAGACTACTATCCTAAACCAACTTGTAATACATTTAAGTCTTCATGAGAGACAATAATGGGATTCCAAGTTGCTCACCACACCTGTCTTGGATTAGATGCAAATGTGTGTGTGTGTGTGTGTGTGTGTGTGTGTGTGTGTGTGTGTTTGTGTGTGTTTTACCTAAAAGACTTTTTATTTTTGATCCCATCCTGCTGAACTTGACTGTGATTTCCTAAATAAGACAACATTTAAAAGCATCAGAAAATCAGGAAAAACAGCAATGTATTTGGACATACCTGGTCTGAGATTCAAGCCAAACATAAAACTTACTACTATTTGTTCTTTCATCATGATTTCTCTTTGAAAAATATACCTCTAATTTTATACACTTGCCTTACTTGTCTGACATCAGTTATGTTATTTAGCTTCCCTGGAAGGTTCTGTGATGTAGTAGCAAAATCTGATATGTTTTGGGAACCAATAATAATATGTAGCATTTTTTAAATTAATGAGTTTCTGGTAACTAAGATGAACATAGACTTATTGAACTGCTGAGTATAAACCACACCCTCATAATATATGTAACTTAAGCATAAGTTGATGGACGAAACTTGCAAACATTAAGCTAATTGAAAACAGATATCACATATTCTATGATTTCATTTATGTGGAATGTCTTGGATATGCAACATTAGCAGTTGCCAGAAACTGAGAGGAAAGTGTGGGGTAGCTACTAATGGGCGAGGCGTTTCTCCTGGAGGTAATAAAATGTATTGGAATTAGTGATGTCTTGCATATTTCTGTGAATACACTAAAAACACCCCACTGAATCATACATGTAAACAAGTAAATTTTATCACATGAAGATTATATCCACATACAAAAGTTAAAGAAATATTATATGATCATACCAATAGATGTAAAAAGCATTTAACAAAATTCGCCACCCATTCATGATTTCCAAAAAGAAAACTCAAAGCATACTAGGAATAAAAGGGGACTATGTTAATATAATAAAGGTATGTGTTAGAAGACTTAAGGTATCCTACCTATGGCCTTATCCTACCTATGGCCAGACAGTGAACATTTTCCCTCTGCGATAGGGAACAGGCTAGGATGTTTTCTCCTACCACTCATGTTCATTATTTTTCTGGAAGCTCTAGCCAGTACAGTGATAAAAGATAAATAAATAAAAACATATATTGTAAATAAAGATGTTAAAGCCTCTTATTTCCAAATAAAATATAATATATACAGAAGAAAAATCTATTTAGATAAAAACAGAAACAAATCCTGAAGTTAGCAAATATAGTAAATTCTTAGGACACAAGATCAATATATGAAAGTCAATTGCTTTTCTGTATATCTGCAATGAAGAATTTGAATTAAAATTTATATACCATTTAAAATTACAACACACAAAAAATTAGAGACTTAGTTATATATCTAACAAAATAGATATCTGATATATGTGTAGAAAAAAGACATACCAGGCCGGGCTTGGTGGCTCACGCCTATATTGCTAGCACTCTGGGAGGCCGAGGCAGGCAGATCGCTCAAGGTCAGGAGTTCAAAACCAGCCTGAGCAAGACCCCATCTCTACTAAAAATAGAAAGAAATTAATTGACCAACTGAAAATATATATATACAAAAAATTAGCCAGGCATGGTGGCGCATGCCTGTAGTCCTAGCTACTCCGGAGGCCGAGGCAGGAGGATGGCTTGAGCCCAGGAGATTGAGGTTGCTGTGAGCTAGGCTGACGCCATGGCACTCACTCTAGCCTGGGCAACAAAGTGAGACTCTGTCTCAAAGAAAAAAAAAAAAAGACACACCAGAGAAAGAAGTCAAAGGAGATTTAATTAAATGGAATTTAAATATATAAATATATTTAATTAAATGGAATTTAATTTATATATTTATTTATTTTATAAATTTATTTATTTAATTTATAAATTTAATTTATATATTTATATAGATATTCCATGTTCATGGATTGGAAGACAATTTTGTTAAAATGCCAAATCTTCCTAACTTTATCTAAAGATTCAACAATCCTTATCAAAATCCTAGCACTTTTTTGCAGATATTGACAAAGTGGGTCTAAATTGATACAGAAAGCCAAAGGATCTAGAATAGCCAACACAATTCTGAAATGGATGGTCATAGTTAAAGTACTCATATTATTCGATGTTAGGACCTGCTGCAAAGCCAGCCTCAACAGGACTGCATGGCATTGTCACAAATATAGACATGTTGATAAGTGGAACAGAAGACCCAGAAAGGCATCCCCACAAATATAATGCACTGATCTTTTATAAAAGAACAAAGATAAATCAATGAAAGAGCAACAACCTACAAATAATGCTGAAAATATTAGACATCCATATGCAAAAAGAAAGAAAGAAAAAATAAACAAGAACAAACCTCATGATATACACAAAAATAAAAATTGATCATAGATTTACATGTAAAACTCAAAACTGTAACATTCTATAGGCAAACATAGGAGAAAACTTACATGACATTGGGTTTGATGGTAAATTTTTACTGTAACACTGAAAGCAAATCCAGAAAGAAAAAGTTTAAAGTTGACCTTTATGAAAATTAAATATTTTGTTCTACAAAAGTTAATGTCAAGAGAATAAAAAGACAACTCATATGCTTGGGGAAAACATTTGCAAATTACACATCTGATAAAAGATTTGTATTAAGAATATACATTGCATTCTTTAAACTCACTTATGAGAAAGCAACGCAATTTTAAAATGGGCAAAAAATCTGAAACACCTCACTGAAGAAATAAACAAATGGCAAATGAGCATTTGACAAGATGTTCAAATCATTCATCATTGATGGCCAATAAACAAACCAAACCAAACCCAAACAAACAAACCTAAATGGATAATACTAACTGCTGGCAAGGATGCAGAACAACAGTAGTTCTCATTTATGCTGGTGGTAATGGAAAATGGTACAGAGAGATTTGCAATGTTTTATAAAGCTAAACATTGTCTTACCAAACTACCAATAATCATCATTATAGATACTTATCCAAATCATTTGAACACTATGTCCACATAAAAAGATGCACACAGTGTTTATGGAAGAATTATTCACAATCACAAAAGACTGGGTGCAACAAGGAAGCGCTTCAGTAGGCAAATGGATGAACAACCTGGGGTGCATTCACACAGTAAAATACTATTCAGTTTTAAAAAGAAATGAATCGTGCAACAGTATGAATGGATCATACATGCATATTGCTAAGAGAAAGAAGCAAAGAGGGAAAGGTTACATCCTCTATATGCCCATTGTGTGATGTTATCAAAGAGGAAAAATTACAGAAATGAAGAACAGATTGATGGTCTCCAGGAGGTTGGGTATGGTTGAATAGGTGAAACACAGGAAATTATTTAAGGTTGTAAAATACTTTTCTGTAATACTATTGTAGCAGATACATGACACTATAGAACAAAGAGTGGACCATCATGTATAACAAGTTTTTTAAAAAAATTATTTAGGAGATTGGGTTTCCTAGGATGGAATGCAGACTTTGACCAAAGAGGATTTAACTCTGTTACAGATGTATGATAAACCTTACTAAAAAGGTGGAGAGAAAAGGAGTTAACCTAAGAGAAAAGGAGTTAACCTAAGTAACTTTGGAAAAGAATTGGAGGCTATACATAACATAAAAGACAAGAGAAAGTATATATAAGCACTATAACTGGTAAAGTGGTTTCCCATGGGAAACATCTCCGAAACTGTTTGCCATGGAGAGCAATTCTGAAACCAGTAAACATGTATGGTGGGATTGAACAAATCAGTAAGAGGATGGCAGATAGTGGGAACGAGTTTTCTGCTCATTGAAATGGGGGATTAGACATAAGCAAATGGAGAATGCTAGAATAAACCAAATATATTAGAAGAAAATTTGAGGCATAGGTATGAATTCATGTTTGGTTTAATGTACAAGTATATGTTCTTTTATGTGATGTAAATAGAATCGCACCCCCTTGGTCTTCCTCTCTATAACCCTAGTAATCATATCAGAAACATCAGAGAAATTTCAATTGAAGAATATTCTATAAAATATCTGACCAGTACTCCTGAAACCTGTAAGGTCATCAAAAGCAAGGAAAACCTGAGAAACTGACACAAGTCTAGATGAACCTAAAGGCTCTAATTCTAGGAAACTAAGGACTGGGTTCTGGAACAGAAAAAGAACTGAAATAAAAACTAAGAAAATACAAATAAAGTACGAGCACTAGTTAATAATAATCCATCATTATTGATTCATTAGTTATGACAAATTCACTATAGTAATGTTAGAAAAGAGAGGCATAAGGGAATTGTCTGTGGTACCTTGAACATTTTCTAAAATTCTTCTAAAATAGAAGAACAATTATTTTAAAACTCTGACTGTAAATTACTGACTCTTAGATCCACAGAAGTGGCTTATCTTCTTGGTTTTTTAATCTGCAAAAAAGGAGATAATTTTATAAAACTAGTAGAGCAATATTTTTAAGAAAATATTTCTTAAAACTTTTAAATTATATATTAAAGATGAGTGTTATTGCTACTCAAAGGAAAAACAAAAAGAAAAAAAAAGCATGCCTTTCTAGGACACTTGTATTGATAGCTATTGCTCTTACACATTTTGCTCAAAATAAGAACTTCTTCAAGCAGTATGTGCACATCTCTGAGGGTCCGCATGTTTGTATGTAACTAATAAATTTACAAAGGGAAAGTATAAGACCCAAAACCTGGTGAATACAAAAATATCTTCCAGTATTCTTATGAGCAGATTTATTCAAAACAGTAATGAGTGGCATATAAATAAATGCAGACATTATAAAAATAACAAAACTCTTAAGTTGTTTTACAAATCATGAAGATATCCTGTCACAAAATATATAAAGCAATTTGCTCTTGAAATACTATAACAATCGGATACAGTCAAATTTACCCTGGGTTTTACAGAAACCACAGCAAATGACTTAGCAATCTATAAATCCACACTTGACAGTTTTTTTTTTAAGCAGGTTTCATAAATGATTTGCAATAGAGGGAGGAGTTTACTATAATTGTTCTCCATGGCTGTAAAAAGCATTGTGGATTAGAAAAAAAGAAATGAAAGAGCTATATTAAAGTAAAATGTTTTCTTAGCAACATTTTTAAAGAACGTAGAAGGATAAAGAATCTTTTAATGAGATAAAATAAAAGTGTTATATTTATATAAGGAAAGAATGGGGTCTTCTCAGTCATCTAAGACATATCCTCTAATTTGCTGAGCCAAACAATCCATCTTCCTCTTAATTAAATCACAAAATTAGTGGTTCTAAAGCTTTGAGTTAAAAAGATTTTCTTAGGAGTGAATATTAAAAACATTCCCTCACTTTTATCTTCTGAGTTTCCACCTGAGTAGGACTCACTGAGACCAGGAATCTACATTTTAATTAAGTACCTCCCAGGAGATTCCCATGGGTCCTACTCTGCTATACAAGCATAAAAAAATGTATACACACACACACACACACAGAGAGAGAGAGAGAGAGAGAGAGAGAGAGAGAGAGAGAGAGAGAGAGGAAGACTATGCAGCAAAGCAAAGGAAGAGCAATAAATTCACTCTGGATAAGACTGATAAACTGTTTAACATTCATACAAATATAGATTCTGAGCATTCCCAGGTTTGTATATTTCTTGAGAACTAACTGTCAAGTTTGTTCAAAATAGACACCTAACAAAATCCCAACAGTGATGGAGAATGTATTCCAAGAATTTCTCTTTGAAGAGTGAGGAAATTCAGTTGTTGACACCTTGCTATATAAATTGTACTAGACATGTGTTAGACAGTCACTCAACATTTATTCCTTCCTTCCCCCTCAGTTCGATTCAGAATTTGTTTGCTTATTCATTCTTCACATGCAGCCATGTACTTTGGGAAAATTTGACTCCGCTCTGAGCCCTCAAAGAAGGATATAATTAGGACATACTCCTGGCTAAAATCAGGAGTGGTCATAAGACCAAAGTCAGAGCACTTTAAATATATCCCATTCCCCTGCTTTGAAAGTTGTTTAGAAGCACCCTCTTTTCTACTAAATGTGAATGAGGAAACTTGTCACCCCAGTTGTCAGAGGTTTGATATTTTGATAAACATGGCAACTGGTTTTAGATTGAAGCTAACAGAACAGAGACATATAGAAGAAAAAATAAATAAACAAAGGTGGATCCTCGAGGAAACTGATGAACCACCAAAGTTAATTCTAAAGCTTATCTTACCTTAGAACCTCCCACTAATACTAGATGATGTATGTACTTTACTCTTGTTCAAATCACTTTGAATTAGATTTTTTAAACAGATACAGTGAATGGAAAAATGAACACCACATGTACACAAGACTAAATTGGAACTAATTGATCAACCCTTATGTGCACATATGGAAGTAAAATTCAAGGGAAATCAAGTAGGGAGAGGGGAGGATAGGATGGGTAAATTCACATCTAAGGGGTACAATGCACACTAACTAATTGAAGGACACACTTATAACTTCGCCTCAAACTGTACAAAAGCAAATTATGTAACCAAAACATACGTACCCCCTTAAAATTCTGAAATAAAAGAAAAAAAAAAAAAGGAAATCATCCTCCCTAAGCAGCTAAATCTATAAGCTAAATTTACTAGCTAAATCTAGGAAACTAGAGGAATGAAGCTAGGTGTAATCCTATAATAATGGCTCAGGTTTTCACCTTTCCCTATATCTACTCTCTTTGCAATGCAACTTTGATGATCCTCCCATCAGAGTTGGATACTATATACCTCCTTCTTGTTTCTGTAGTCATTTGACATCCTTTGGCCAGTGGTATATTGACAGTTGTGACACTGCTGAGGCTTGAAAGCATGCTAGCATGATCTGTTCCGCTCTTGTTCCACTATCCCCACCATAGGGCCACTCCTAAGCTAGCCTGCTGGGTGACAAGATACACAGAGCAGAGGGAAGTCACTCCATTTGCCTTAACAGAAGCCATCCTAGATCATCCAACATTCAGCTGATCTCCAAATATGTGGGAAATCCCAGCCAAGAGTAGCAGAGCTGCCCCACTGAACTTTAGCTGACCTTACATACATAAGATAACCCAGCAAGACCAAAACCAAACAACTGTTAAAGACACAAATAAAATATCAGACATGTGAGCTGAAAGAAATTTGCAGACTTGTGACTTAAACATTTACTTATGTTTTATAATACTGAATTTTGGAATAGTTGGTATTCAGTAACATTGTGACAGAAGATAATTAATATATACACTAATACTAAAAGTGAGATCTTTCCACAATAGAAACTCAAATAAGTATCATTAATTTGGGGATCAGTTGGTGAGGAAGCTCCTACAGTAGTTTAAAAGTGATGAGGAAATTGATATAAGAGACGAGAAATAAAGTGACCCATGTTATGTGGTGGAAATATATTTGGCAGCACTTTTGCTGATGATAACAGAAGATAAAACCATAACCACAACATTTTTGGATTTGATCAAGGATATTCCCAAGGGAGTAATGCTGAAAGTGCATCTAACTTTTACTAGCTGTGTGTGGAAAAGATATAAGAAAATGATGAACTCCGAAAACAACTGAAATTTGCACATAGAAATTAGATGAAACATACAAGGGCTGAACTTCCTGTGATGAAAAATGAAATTTTTTCATTTCCAGTTTCTCTAGTGGCAAAAGTGTCTCACAGAATGATGCATCAGGGAGCACAGACAAAATCAAGGGTGTGACTGTCAGATCCTTGTTAAGCCCCTTGCTGGAATTAAGGTCATGCCTTGTGTATACCTCAATTGGGAATAAGTATTTCTGGGAATCTATGAGATCGTTTCACAGAAGTCTGGCACGCCTAAAATAGCAATAAATAAAATGAGTGTGAAAGGCCTATATGGAAAACAGGTATGGATGTGGCTTTCTTGCCCATTAGTGTGAAATAGACTCAAATTCACAATAAATGTACAAAGTCCCTGAGTCAGTACATACCCCCAGCTTGGACTAAAACAGGCAAAATATATTGAAAATGTGAAAAGGTCTCTGAAGTCTCAACAATATTCTGGTAAAAAGTGTACTAAGAATACTGTTCAAAGAATGTATTTCCTAATTTCTTCCTCAAATGCACTAATGGAAAGTAATGGAAGGTGTTAGCTTAAGCAGGCTGCTATACACAGCCCAGGGAACAAAATGCCACAGACATTTTTGGTTTAGATAACAGGTGGTTTATATAACATGCATTTATATATATATTATATATTATATTTTATATAACAGGCATATTATATTTTATATACTAGGCATTTTATATAACAGGTGGTTTATATAACAGGCATTTATTTTTCACAGTTCAAAAGGCTGGGAAGTCCAAGATCAAGGTGAAGGCAGCTTCAGTTCCTGGAGAGGGCTCTGTTCCTGACTTGCAGATGGCTGCCTTCTATCTGTGTAGTTGAGAGAGAGAGAGGGAGGAAAGAGAGAGAGACACAGAGAGAGAGAGAGAGAGAGCACACTCTGTTCTTTCTTCATTTTTTTATAGGAATGCTAACTCCATATTGGGGACCCTGCCCTCATGACCTCATCTGTACTGATTACCTTCCAAAGGTCCCACTTCCAAAACACCACTCCCTTGGGGGTTATGGATTTAACATATGACTTGGGTTGATAGAGGCACAATCCTTCAGTCCATCATGTCAACGGAAAAAAAGGCAAACTTTGTAAAATAATTTTAAAGAGATTTACTTTGAGCCCAATTTGAGGACCATGACTCGGAGCCACTCCTAAGAAGCCTTAAGCAAGTGGACTCAATATGACTGGGTTATAGTTTGCTTTTATACAAACTATATAAAAGGGAGGGAGGTTTCAGGGAGACAGAGGTTACAGGTAAAGTCATAAATCAATATGTGGGAGGCATACATTGGTTTGGCCCAAAAAGGTGGGCCATGTGGAAGCAGGGTGGGGGGGAGCTTACAGGTTATCGGCAGGTTTAAAGATTCTTTGGCTTTTAATTGGTTAAAGACATGAAGCTTTGTCTAAAGGCTTGGAATGTTTCAACATAAGTAACTATTATCAGAGATAAGCCACCAGACATAGATTTGTTGTGTAAATTGATGACCTTCAGGTTTGTCTTGCATACCCTAAGGCCTGTTAATGGGTTACAAAGGATGTCTCCAAGAAGGGGGGTGGGTGCATGATGAGGCATGTCTGACCTCCCTCTTCCTGGCAGACAATTTAGTTTTAGGATATTCCTTTGGCCACCAGGGGGTCCATTCAGTCAGCTGGTGACAGGTGAGCCTTAACACTTTATTCTAGTTCACAATCACATAGACAAAGAATGATGTCCCAAGGTAGAGCCATGGACATGGCAAACAATATTAACTGTGAGCCACTGGCAGTTAGTTAACAGAACTGAGGACTGATCAAGAAAATCCTATCCAGAATGGGAGAACTTGGCTACATTTGCTCAGAAGGATTTCAGAATTTTAAACAGTAACTTCTCTGTAACTCTTTTTTTTTCTTCTTTTGGGGAATGGAAATGTGTATTGTATTTTCTTTGTCTGACCATTGTTTTAGATCATGTTTGGGTAGGGATGTGTGTGTATTTGTGGATAATGGGGGAGGCAGGGTGTAGATAACATCTTTTTGTTCATGGTCTCTAAATCAAAAGGATCACCATTTAACCCTTTTGTGGATCAGGACATCCTGGGCTTAGAGTCTGGTTATGGCATTAGATGAAATTTTGAGATTCTGGAATAAAAGTGACCATATTCTGCATATGAAAGAAAATCTAAATAATCATGATCACAGGTGGACCATAATATACTGATTACACTAATGACTCTGATTCTTCTCCCTTCCCTATATTCACAAGTTTGTAGTATGATTTTATAATTTCTTCCTTTAAGAAGTAGTCTACAACTCTGTACCTTGTTTCTGATATCAGCCATATTACTTGCTTAAGCAATGAGATTTTAGCAGTTGTGACTAAAGAGAAAATTGCAAAAGTGTTGACATACCTCTGCTTCATTTTTGCTCTTTTGCCTTTGCCTTGGGAACTTTCTGGGCTAGCCTACTATAGAACACAGGGCAAAAAGCCCAGTTTTCCTATTTCCCAGCACAGAAATCCTATAACACCTAACAGCTAATTAACTTCCAAAAATTAGAAAAAGCCCAGACAAAATCAGCAGAGATCTCTCCTCATCCACAGCTGTTCTTCTTCCACTGAAGTCTTGAACCCCTCAAAGTCATTCATGAGGGTTTGAATCAACCTCTTCCACACTCCTACTAATGTTGATATTTTGATTTCCTACTATGAATCAAGAATGTCCTTAATAACATCTAGAATTATGACTTCCTTTTAGAGGCTTTTCAGTTTACTTTGCACAGATACAATGGAGGAATCATTATCTATGAGGAAAAAAATGAGAGATAGAAAAAAAATGACCCCTGACCCCTGTCTAGCCTGGCCAAGACACAGGTGAATGAACAAAATAAATGCTTATTTATTTTAAAACTAGAATATCTAGGATGGTTTGTTACACACAGCATTATTGTGCCAATAGGTAACAGATACAAAAACCTACAGAACTAGGTTGAAAGTATATACTGGGAAGGTTTATGCAGAATTAATTTTGGTGTTAAAATCACCTCCAATTGAGTATATGTTGACTACTCTAATATTCCTGGCAATGACTCTTGAATAATGATCTTTCAACAGATCTTAGCTTAAATAAGTGACAAATGAAAATCTGTTCAAGTAATAATTTTACAATAACAATCGCCACCACATTTTTCTGTAAATATACCTTATTGTTTTTCTTGCTAGAGTTTTTAATTATCTTTTTGCCTAACAATGAGAGTATAGAAAGATATATCCAGGAGTAAGAAATCAGATGACTCATAATATTCATACATATTGCCTATTTTAAGTCTATCTGAATCCTGAGGAATTTTCCTGACCTATTCAGATTATAAAAGAATACCATTTTAGATTAAATACATCAATGAAAATCATTTATGGATTATGATTATATATCTGTTGATGTAAATTTTGATTCAGCAAATATACTTAAGATATTGGAGATAAATATGTGAATAACTGATTTATCACCATTAAGGAGAATAAAATCCAGCAGAGGAAACAAAAGTAAACAAAGTAGGTCCCATTTACAACATTATAAATGTTGTTGTAAATGTAATCACAAATGCCATGAAGATAAAAAAGAGAGGTACTTTAGTCTGTTTGGAAGCAAAAACATAGAAATCAAAGATATTTTCCCAGATGATATAAAATCTACTTTAAATTTTGAAGGATTAGCATGATTTGGACAAGTTCTGGAAGACAGACTATGTAGAAAGGTTTTCTAAGCAAAGCAACATATGCAAAAAGCTTTAAAGATTAGACAAACATGGAACATTTGGAACATGCAACTATCCTATGGATTAAAAAGGAAATGAGATGAGTGAAGTAAGAGAATGAGAGTTTTGTATTTCTCCCACAAACTTGTTTCTGGTTTTTGCTGCTTTTTTAGGAAATTAGACCAGCTCTAGGAAGTTTTGGTTACATGGAACATCCTTGTGGTGTAAACTTGTTCCTAGAGACTGTGTTTGAAATCATAGTTATCGAATTAGATCATTTTGTCTTCCTCTTATTTCTTATATAAAACATACCACTAAACAATGATGTCAATGAAACTTTCACTAAGTTTTGCTATATATAACTCATTTTAACAGTGTATCTCTTAGCAATTGTCAGTTAATAGAATCTGTCTCACGTGAATTCCTGGAAGAGATTAAGAAAAATGACTGATGGAGCTTATCCATGTTAGGGACTAAATGCCTAGATTTCTTGAAAAAAGCCATATCAAAATAAGTTATTGTTTTTGAAAATTATAGCTCACGTAACAATTATTCAAATGTAATGGAAAAAAGGCCAAGCAAATACATGAATGTTAATAACTTATTATTAATTGATCTTTCATGAAGAAATTAGACTAAAAAACATTATGTTAAATAGTTGTTTAATAAAAGAAAATATAACTTAACTTCTCACAACATATAAACACTATATGTTTATAGTGATTCCTTTAGAGGATGGAATCAGAGGGAGAAAAACATTTTACCTTAAAAATATTTTTTTCAATTTTTCAAAGTAATGTGCATTACTTTTGCTTAACAAATAAAATCAAACTAATACATATTAAAAATAAAATGGGCAACATCATGCCAAAAGCATCAGCTGCCAGGAGGAGCCTTTCGCCTTAGGTGGGATAGGCAGTCACACCTGTAAGATGAGCATAAAGGATTGAAAAGACTTCATAGTGCTGCTCACTCATATTCTAAGTGGTACCAGAAAATCAAATGGTTGAAAATGCCTTATTTTCTATTTGATTTCACTGCTGTTCTTTAAGTTCCTCCTTTGAATTATATTTTCTGGAAGTCATGACATAATTTTAAGCCTTGAATCTTCATTCTTTTAAATAATGTGTCATGTATTCTCCAACAAAAGGCAGAGGACTGAGGAGCACAAGTGTACCTTGGAGACTGGGAGAGGGGAGAGTCAATAAAATAAGGAGAAAGATAAAATAATGGCACAAAGGAGAATCTACTAGTGGAAAGATATTGGAAATGTCTCAATTTTATAAAGATTTGCTTTCAAAGAAATACATAGACTCAATTACTCTGTTCTAGCCAAATATGTAAAAGCTTTATAAACTTTTATATAAAATAATTGCAAAGCTACTACATATCTTGCAATATTTTAACAATAAACCATACATAAAATTCTAAGGATTTCAATGAAAAATGGAAATATTCTCTAGTGTTAGATTGAAGTAGAATAACCTCAAAATGTATACATTATCAAATAAAAAAAAAAAAGAAGAAAAGCCAGACTGTTGTATTTTGAAGCAAGGTGCTTTGTAGAAAACTAGAGAAACTACAAAATTCAATTTATGCCTTTAGAGACTTTCAAAGTCCTAGTAAATATTTTACTGACCATTTTATGTTTTTTTAGTAAATGAAGTGCATAAAGCACCAGAGAAACCAGAAAAAAATTGCTATTTTATTTCAATTTTATAACTACTCTCACATTAGTGGTATAAGAGTTTATCTATAATATGTAATGATAGAACACATCGATTCTAATAGGGTATATTACAATATTAAGAATTCTCAAAGCACATAGTAGTAAAAATGCCTTCTACTACACCTATAATTTGAACTTTCAAAATATAAAAAGGATTATATACAAAATGGAAATAAATCTCCTAAAATACTCATAGCTACTGCTTTGACAAACAAAAAAACTTTTATATTGTCAGTGATTTTGGAATGTATACTTAAGTTTTAATATTAAAACAGAAATATGTTGATGCAATAGCTGAATCAACATCACTACAAATTAATTCAGGTAAAATACTATCCTAAAGCATAAATGTAATTTCTTTGCATAAAACCAATAGCTAGCACCGAATTCAGATAGTCATTTGTGAAATAGTTGCCTTTTTTATCACACATCTTAAACCAGGCATTGGATAGTTATCAATATTAATACTTTAATGATAAGGTTCATGACTACTGAACATACACATATTCCAGGTATTGCTGTTCAGTAATAATATTATTTCTAAAGGAAAATATAATAATGAAAATGCCATGAAGGAATAATAAGAAAAAGAAAGGGTTCCATTTTATAGAAAGAAAAAAGTCCAGACCAAAAAAATGTAATGGTTTTAGCACTGAAGTTCACAAACTCATAGGCAGGATTTGTTGTTTATTAGTTGAATATAAAACATAATCTAAGAGTAGCAGCATTAAAGTGTAGTGACTTTTGATGTCTTGTTTCAAAATTAATGTTTACTAGCTTTTCTGTTTTCCTTTTTGTTGATATCTCAACCAGATCTACCCTCTTGTTTTAGATTCATGGGTGGCCATGACTTAACCAACAACTCTTAGCAAATAAATCAAGTCAGAGCTTAATAATTAATTCTAAGATAAATGTTATACTCTAGTACTTAAAGGTTTTCATCTAGCAAGTCCTCTGGTTACTTTGCAACTTTAGTTAGGTCATGTCTCTGTCCTGAATGGTTTCATTGATGTTCATATCAGGCAAGGAAAGTGAATGATATTCACTTCAGCTACTGCCCATGAACCTTGCACAGTTATTTAAACTCTTTGCCTCTCTGTCCCTTAGTGCTGTTCTCTTAGCTCACAAGGCTTTGTGAGAGTTAAATGAAGTGATACATGTAAAACACATTGCCCAGAACTTTGTACATGGTAAGTAGAGAATCGATGTTTTCTCATAGTGGAAGTATTAAATTATGTGATTACGTGGTAAGAGATTGACCTCATCTTTTCACAACAATGCAGTATATGTACAAGAATGTTGTGGAAAGTAGCTAGACAGCCTTGGAACACAGTGAAGGTCAAACATGTGACCAATTTAGTTGTGAGCAATGGTAACTGGCTTATAGTATAAGGCTGAAGAAATATTTTGAATGCACACAAGGGAGCCAGGGAAATGCCATGGCTTTTGCAGCATGTAATCATATGCTTATACAAACTCTGCTGTGAATATCGCAATACAGCCTAACAATAATACCATGGGGCTTTCTTTCTAAACAATCTTCTCTCCGTGGCTCAGTGCAGATTGCCAAAATACCCCAGAATAGCTGCATACGACATTGAAAGTGACTGAAGCAAGAGTTTCTGAGAATTTGTAGTGTTCTGATGCCCAGAATTAGATAATGGAAAGACACATAAGTCTTATTCTTTCCCTATAAAATAAAGGAACTGTCAGATCTGTATTAGGCATTGGATTTTCTCCTCCTGGGATAGGGAAGCATGGGTACTTGATTTTTAATGTGTTTCTTTGCTCATATTCCACATGATGCAGGCTCTTTCTTATCAATATTTCTAATTTTAGGTATCAATAAAGTTAGACACCTAAAGACGTCATTGATATCTTCTAAATATGACATCAGTGATGCCAGAGAAGATCTGTGTCACTCTCGCAGACTAGGAAATAGTAACAGGCTTTACAGGCAAATGAAGGATGTAGACAATTAGGAATATTGGTAAAATAGAATGAGAACCAGATGGGAGGTCAGATATTGGAGCCCTGGGCCTAGTTCTAATATTAACATGATGTGTAACTTTAAGCGAATCCCTGAAATGTTTATGGATTTATTTTTCTTAGCTGTGAAATGGAGCACTGGTTTCTGACAACCCATCTGTTGCTTTCTTTCTGCAACGAGGAACAGATCTTCGCTATTCCTCATCTAAGAACATATTTTCCTCTAGCACAGGACTGATCATTTCTTGAAATGCAATCTATGTAAAAGCTGGGATGCTTGGTAACATGGGCATTCTTGGAAGCCCTAAATTTACTGAATGAGAAACTTTGGTGATTCTAATACACACTGAGTTTCAGAAGTACTGCTCGGGCAAATCAGATAGTAGGAAATCTAAATTTTTGGCTCTGGCCCTTTCAACATTGCTAGCTCAAATAAACAGTTAAGTAAGTAAAAGAAAATCAGTAGTTACAACTTCTGTCATTCTTTTCCCAACAACAATATCAACAACAAAAACATACCAGAAAGCTCATTTACCTAAAATAAGCACACAGATTCCTTTCAGCCAATCACAAATATCTTAATTGATTTGTCCGCCTTTAGTCTTATCCTTAACCCATAGACCTCATTGAAACCTCATGTATTCTTAAAAAAATAGCACTAATAATAAGATATTCAATAAAGATTCTGAACAGACTTTCAAGAAGTTCTATGAATTGCTCACAGGACACTAATAGTAGAGAGCAAAGTCTGGATTTGAGCTCAGGTCCATCTCACCTCAACTTGGGGACTGTTCACCATCATGAGTCCCCATAGGCATTCAGTTGTAGGATCATCTTTTGAACTTTCTTCCAGAAATGCAAATGCCTGGGAGTAAAATCTAAGCCCCTTAACTTAATTGATCAGACCTGGCTTTCCTTTCCAGATCATGAAGACATGCATTGAAGGCTTCCCTGAGAAGACAGATAGTTGCAAATGAGACTAGGATGTGTATGGGAATAAATTTCCATGTCAAACAACAGCCTATATGAAGGTCCTGTGGATTGATGGCTAGTGGAAATGAAGGAACTGACAGAAATACAGGGATTTAACTAAAAATGATAAAATCCATAGATGACAAACTCACAGCCAGAATTATACTAAAGAGGGTAAAACTGAAAGAATTCCCACTTAGAATGGGAACCAGATAAGGTGGCCAACTATCTTGTATTCAACATAATGCTGGAAGCCCTAGCCAGAACAATCAGACAAGAAAAAAGAATCAAGGGCATCCAAATGGGAGCAGAAGATGTCAAACTATTACTCTTTGCTAATGATATAATCTTATATCTAGAAAATCTCAAAGATTCTGCCAAGATACTACTAGAATTAATAATAAATTTAGCAAAGTCTCAGATTACAAAATCAATGTACACAAATATAAGTAGCATTCCTATATGCCAGCAACAGTCAAGCTGAGAACTAAATCAAAGACACAATATTCTTCACAATAGCAACAAAGAAATGAACTACCTAGGAATATACTTAACCAAGGAGGTGAAAGACCTCTACGGGAAAAACTATGAAACACTGAGGAAGAAAATAGCAAAGGATGTAAATAGATGAAAAATTTTACCATGTTCATGGATGGGCAGAGTCAACATTGTTAAAATGTCTTTACCACCCAAAATGTTCTACAGATTCAATGCAATCCCCATTAAAATACCAACACCATTTTATCACAGATCTAGTAAAAGTAATTCTACCCTTCTTATGGAACCAGAGAAGACCTCACATAGCCAAGGTAATATTAAGCAAAAAGAAAAATTTGGAGACATCAATTTATCAGACTTCAAGCTATACTACAAGACTATGGTAACCAAAACATCATGATACTCGCACAAGAACAGAGACATAGACCAATGAAACAGGACTGAGAATCTAGATGTAAAACCATCTTCATATAGCCATCTAATATTTGAGAAAGCAGACAAAAACATTCATTGGAGAAAAGAATCCCTATTCAATAAATGGTACTGGGAAAATTGGATAGCCACATGTAGATGACTGAAACAGGATCTGCACCTCTCACCATTCACAAAAATCAACTCATAATGGATAACATACTTAAACCTAACTCATGAAACCACAAGAATTCTAAAAGAAAATGTTGAAAAAACTCTTATAGACATCAGGCTAGGCAAAGAATTTATGAAGACTATCCCAAAAGCAATCACAACAACAACAAAAGTAAATAAATGTGACCTGATCAAATTAAAAAGCTTCTGCACAGACAAGGAAACTACCATGAGAGCAAACCTATAATCTACAGAATGGGAGAAAATATTTGCATGCTATACATTTGATAAAAGGCTGATAACTATAATCTATAGAGAACTCAGGAAAATCATTGAGAAAAATTCAAACAATCCCATTAAAAAGTGGGCAAAGGATATGAACAGAAACTTTTCAAAAAAAGACAAACTAGTGGGTAACAAACATGAAAAATTGCTCAGCATTTCTAATCATCAGGGAAACACAAATCAAAACCACAATGAGATATCACTTAACTCCAATGAGAACAGCCTTTATCAAAAAGTCCCAAAACAACAAATGTTGGCAGTGGATGTAGAGAGATAGGAATATGGACACACTGCTGGTGGGACTGAAAACTAATACAACCTCTATGGAAAGTAGTATGGAGATATTTCAAGAAACTAAAAGCAGATTAACCATTTGATCCAGCAATCCCACTACTGAGCATCTACCCAAAGGAAAAAAAGACATTCTTTAGAAAAGACATCTGCACTAGAATATTTATCCAGCACAATTCACAATTGCAAAGATGTGGAAACAACTCAAGTGCCCATCAACATGTGAGTGGATTAGCAAAATGTGGTATATGGAGTAGTACATAGCCATAAAAAATGTTGAACTACTTACTGTATTATCTTGGGTGGAGATGGAGCCCATACTTCTAAGTGAAGTAGCACAAGAATGGAAAAATAAACACCACAGGTACTCACTATGAAATTGGTACTAGTCGATCAACACTAATGCGTACAAATGGGAAGTAACATTGAAAAGGTGCTGGGCAGGTGGGGTGGGGGAGGAGGGAATGGGTAAATTAATATCTAATGATGTGGTGTTCACTGTCTGAGGAACGAGCATGCTTGTAGCTCTGACTTGGGTGGTGCAAAAGCAATTTATGTAACCGAAGCATTTGTACTCTGTAATACTCTGAAATAAAAAGAATAAATTTAAAAAAATAGAACATGGAAGTAGCCAATTCTTCATTAGGAGGAAGCAAGGATTGGAACATCATGTAAAAGAGGTTGAAGGTATAACAAGGAACACATGAGGCTTAGTTATGTTATCAGCTCCACGCTGGGGATTACAGCAGTCCCTTCCCTAATTCTGGCTACTGCCAAAGCACATTATTGAACCTAGATTGCTTTGAGTGTGACACTAAGTCCTGAATAAAACATGCTGAGCATAGGCTTCAATGTGAGACAAGCAGGACTGTTGCGGGATAATATGTTATTAAAATATGAAGATATTTTTCTTGCTGGTATCAGGTACAGGTTGTATTAATTGGAACATTAATAAGTTTAGTATTACATAACCGAATCATAGAACAGCTAATTCACTTGTAAAGTTCCAAGAATCTTTTGTGAATAATTGAAATCTGCATGCTGTGGTCTTCTGTCCTTAATTATATACTTCGAGAGCGTGAAAGCAATTTATTCACAGTTAAGCCTGGTTCAAAATAACTGAAATGCTTTTAACTTTTCTTATGAATAAAAATTTTATTTAAAAAATTAACCTGCTGACTGAATTGTTATTTATTTGATAGCATTGTTTTCTGGACATGGCTAAGTGGTGAATGTAATGATAAGATATATTTCCATTTTTTAAAAAATCCCAAGGTATTTTTCTGGACATTTTAAAAAGAAGGGATTCAACTTTTCATTTTTTTCCCTAAAAATCAACCAAACCAACCAATGCAATCAACAGAGCAGTTAGACTTTTACTTAGTTATCAGGAAAGATTATAGACCATTGTCACCAGAAATGAGGTACACAAGATATGCACAAAACTGCTTAATTTACAGATTAAACAAAAATTGAAAAATCCTTTCTAGATATCTGTGCCCAAAGTAGAACTGAGAATGCCTTCCTGCAAGCCTCTATTAGATTCTGAAATTTATTTCAATCACAGTGCCTCTAACCCAGCATTGCTTCCCTATTCCTGTCTGTCTTGTCAACTCCACTGCAATGTCTTGGTAATCCCAAGGCCACTACCAGGTGTTGGTCAGTACAGTTGACACTCATGACATTTCTTCTTGGACTTTGCAGTCACTTGGTGGCTGTCTCTAGGGTACTACCCATTGCCATAAGAAAAATAAAGAAAGGAGGACCAATAACTTAATTTGCTCCTTGGATATTTTAAGATATAAATCTGACCATCTCAGTACTAAGAATTTATCAATAGGTCTCCACACCTTTCAGGCTCAAACTCAAATGCCTTTGCATGGTCTGCAGAGGCGTTTTGTTGTTCAAGCATTTCACAAATATTTATTGAGTATCTATAATGTGGTAGGTATCACTGTAGACACGAGCTGTATGATTTTATATATATATATATATATATATATACGCTGACAAGTCCCCTATGACAATACTGTAGGGGCCAAGCGGACGCTTTCCTATTTGAAGATTAGCTGAAAAGTTAGCATGCAAAAGTTAGCATGAATTGGTTCTATGGCACCTCATCTCTCTCTCTCTCTCTCTCTCTCTCTCTCTCTCTCTCTCTCTCTCTCACACACACACACACACACGCACACACACACACACACACATCTTATACACTAACCATTCCTATTGATTTCTGGTTGTAAAGCATATACCTTTCACACCTCTGTGCTCTGATCTTGCCACTTGGCCTGTATAGAACACCCACCCTATCTTGGCTATTCTACTTATCCCTCAATCTGTAATGCAAGCAGAAGGAGCTCTGATGCCCTATTTCATGCTACACCCCCTCCCATTAGCAGAGCTAGCACTTCATTCTCCACCCCACTCTGCTTAGCTGTCTTACAGAAAGCATTACTATGGCATTTGTCATTCACTGTTCTGTCATTATGAAGCTCTATGCTCCATGGTCACAGAGGTTACAGCCATTGTCTTTACACTCCTGAAGCCTCCACATGTGGCACAAAGGGGTAGCCCAGTGAACATTTGTGAGAGGAAGGAATAAGTGTGAGAGGAAAAATATATATGTGTGTTTATTCTCTTTCAGGTTTATTTGCATTTTAAACATCATGGGTAGCTGATAAATAAAAGCATATTTACATGGATTTTTTAGAGATTTGGTAAACAGATGAAGAAAATCATTTTGAGAAAAAGCCTCTGGGCACCACTAAATTCACATCTGTATGGAAGCTGCTTCTTCCAACCCCAGGTGAGACTGGCCCAACTGTTACCCACAGCCCGAATGAAGTAGGTTATGGTTCAGGAATATTCTAGAGAGAGGACAATGGGCTTCCAGGAGAATGGTATCCAAAGTTTTAGAGAAGCCAGTACAGGTAATTCTCATCTTAAATAAAGGTCTAAAATCTAAGTAATGGACTCCACCTCTTTAGAAGCAGACGAGCAGGTGAGCAGAATGCTGGATCCACAATACACGTGGGCATGCAGGCTCAGTCCAGGATTGGCCCAGGAGGCTCTGGGTTTGCCTTATGTAAAGTGCTTTCAGGGCTGGTTCATCCCAAAGCTGCCCATCTTCCTCTAAATGAGAAAAAGCTTATAACTAGGGGGATGGCAATAATAATAAAGCAAACTAAACCAAATTGGGTTCTTTCTACTTAAAGTGAACTTGGTGTGTATTGATTTTTAATTTCCATAAAAATTTATGAGGTAATGCGGTTATTATTTTTATTTTATCATAATGGAAATAGAGGCTTAGAAAGACCAAGAAAATGATTTATCTTAATTTTCCATGATTCTGATTTTTTGTTGTTGTTCAAGCATTTAACAAATATTTATTGAGCATCTATAATGTGGTAGGTATTACTGTAGACACGAGCTATATGATTTTATATATATATGCTGACAGGTCCCCTATGACAATACTGTAAGGGCCAAGGGGACGCTTTTCTATTTGAAGATTAGCTGAAAAGTTAGCATGCAAAAGGCAGATTAATCGGAGAAAACGCATACAAATTTATTTAACGTATATACATGGAAACTTCAGAATGAAGACCTAACGACACAGGGGAAATTATCCATTTTTACACTTAAGTTCAACAAAATAAAAACAGCCATGTAGAAACATGATTGGGCAAAAAGGATATGATCCATGCTAATAGACTGAATGGGAAGACCAATTCTTCCTGGCTTCTCTGAGCATGCATTCCTTCCTTCTGGGTATGGGGCAGGGCTTTCTCTGGAGTGGGGAGGGGTTCTCATGAACTATAGACAACAAGGTCAGATTATTTCCTTATAGCTCTTTTTTCCAAAGAAAGGTGGAAGGAAAGTTAGAGTAATATTTTTAGGATTTATGGCTGCCTTTGAGGAAAAAAAGATTCTGGATTCTATGACTAGCCCTGGGGGAGAATGGGGCTTAGAGACAGGCAGACAGGAGAAAATCAGAGAAAAAATTTTGCATCTGAGGCCATTTTGTGGTATTGTTTTCTGAGCTTCAGCAACACAAATAAAATATCTGGTTTTCTATTATTCATTTATAAAAACAACCTTTTTCTTGCACCTCACCTGCTTTGATAGGCATGTCCATAGTATGGAATATCTATTGAAGTTAGGATAGATATAGCATCTAATGGATGTTTAATATAATAAGTAAGCCAAGAAAGTATGAGGCATTTGCACTCTTCAAAAAGCTCCTAATATTATTAGCTAAATTAAGAATGCACCCAACACTTATTAGGAGTCACGCGTGGTATCTGGAACAGCCTCCTAAGCTACGAGAATCAACTTACAGAGAAAACTACCAAGAAAAGCACTTGTATTCAATTCAGTTCTACAGATACTTTTAAAAATACTTCATTGAGGTATGATTGACATACAGGAAGTTGTATATACTTAATATGTACAACTTGACTAGTTTGAAGAAAAATATACACTGGTAAAACCATCACCAAAATCAATATTATAAACATACCCATCACCTCCCCAAATTTCTACCTCTTATCTTTAATTATTATGATTACTATTTTATATTTATTTTTATGACAGCATACTTAAGATCTACTGCCTGAGCAAATTTTTAAGTGTACAATACAGTATTGTTAACTATGCAAACTATATAGTATAGAACATCTCTGCTGTGCAGAACATTTCTAGGGCTCATTTATCTTTCATAACTGACACTTTGCAACTTTTGACCAATACCATCCCTTTCCCGTCCCCCCCCCAACCTCTAGAAACCACCGTTCTACTCTCTGCTTCTATAAGTTTGATGATTTTAGATTCCTCATATAAGTGGGACCATGTAATATTTGTTCTTTTGTGACTGGCTTATTTCAGTGAGCATAGTGTCCTATAGGCTCATCCATATTGTCAAAAATGGACAAATTCCTTCTTTTTTAAGGCTGAATCCTATCCAATTGTATGTATATACCACAATTTTTATCCATTCATCTGTTGGTAGACATATAGTTTATTTTCATCTTTGCTATTGTGAAAAATGCTACTATGAACCTGGGAGTGCAGATATTTCTTTGAGGTCCTGATTTTAATTCTTTTGAATATTTATCCATAAGTGGGATTGCTGAACCATAAAGTAGCTTCATTTTTAATTTTTTGAGGAACCTCCGTACAGTTTCCACAGGACTGCTCCAATTTACTCTCATCAACGGTGTATAAGGGTTCCCTTTTCTCCACACATTTGCCAACATTTGTTATATTTTGGTATTTTTTGATAACAGCCATTTTATGATATATAAGGTGATATCTCACTGTGGCTTTGTTCTGCAGTTCCGGGTGGTGACTGGTGATACTGAGCATCTTTTCACATCCTGTTGGCCACTTGCATGTCTTCTTTGGAGAAGTGTTTTTTCATGTTCTTTACTCCTTTTTAAATTGTTTTTGTTTGTGTTGTTGTTTTGGATTTTTTTTATTTTGCTATTGAATTACTTGAGTTCCTTATATATTCTGGATATTAATCCCTCATCAGATATAGATACGTTTTGCAAATATTTTGGTTCATTCCCTGAGTTGCTTTTTCGTTTTGTTGTTTGCTTTGCTGTTCAGAAACGTTTTAGTTTGATGCAATCTCACTTGTTTATTTTTGCTTTTGCTGCCTGTGCTTTTTGATGTCATATCCACGAAATGATTGCCAAAGCCAATATCAAGAAGTTTTATTCCCAGAGGTCTATATTTTAAAAGTTAGAGATTTAATGACTTTATTTATACCTATCAGATTCTAAAATTTGAGTCAAAACAATTGAAACATTGATCCATCAGCAATATTGACCTCAAATGTGAGTTGACTTAGAAGAGGTAGTGTCCTGGGTATCGAACCAGACAGAACCCAGTTAATCCCAGTCTTGTCATTTACCTGATCTTTAGAGTTACCCAATTTGATTAACTGCTATCACCTTCAACTTCCTCATTTTGAAAAGTGAAATAAATATGGAGCTCATATGATTCTTTTCTTAATTAAGTATAATATCCTAAGTAAATTTACTGATACCTAGGAAATACTCCAAACAGAATCTAGCCGAGAATTAAAGAGGTATAAAAGCATGAAGGACCTTCGGAAAAGATCAGAGCAAACATTACTGAGTGTTCAGGAAGGAAAACATCCTGACACAGGGCTGAAGCAGTTTGAAATATCTTGTTTTAACAATTCTAAGCCTGTATTTATTGGTTGGTTATTATTTATACATGTTTAATTAGAAAAAGTGCAATATACAACTGTTCTATATTAAGGTATACCATTTTAATTGTACACATTAAGCAAAATGATGCGTGTTTTAGACCCCTTGTACACTTCTTTGAGGTGACTTCTTCCATCTCTGATTTCATCCTTGGTGTGTTAATATTCTAGTTTGACTCTGAGCAGCCAATCTCATTCCCCTTTGTTGATAGGGTCATGTTTTTTAGCCTTCATGTCCCAATGATTATCATAGTAGAAATTCATGGTAGTGAATAAAGTTTTTATGTCATAAAATGTGAGCACACTGCATGATAGGATGCATTAAAAAGAGAAAGGTAAACTTAAGGAATGAAGCACTCTCCCTTTGCCAGTTCTGTTACTAAAAGCAGAAATAACAAAAATAGAAAAACACTTATTACGTGCTAGGCATTGCTTTAAGAGCTTTATATATGTTGGTTTCCAATTTTCACAATAACTCTTTGAGGTAGATACTATTACTATAATCCCCATTTTACACATAAAGTAAAAGTGTAGGCATGATTGGTTAGCTTCCCAAAGTGACACTGCTAGTGGCAGAGTGAGGATTCAAACAAACCCATGTTTTCACCTCTATGCCAATAATATAGTAATACTATTGTCCAATTTGTACATGTAAGTGAATGATCTTGAATGAAATATTAGTCTCTAATATTTTTCTTTAGTGAAAGGTAACAAGCAGGGTTGTTATGCACAGGTGTGTGGTTTGCACATTGCACAAAGTTACAATATTGCTCCATTCACCAAGCTCTGAAATTTGGCAGAAATCTCTATCTACCAGAAAGAAATGCCACATTTTAAAAATGTTCACAACTTCCCCACAGAGGTTATACAGTACCTGGGATCAGGGATTTTGAAGAGTAGCTTCAAGTTTTTGGATGGACACAGAATACTCCATGATTGCCAAAACTGGAGGAAACTTACAAAAATGTCAGGAGAGCACTAAAAAGACATAGGACATTCTAATAGCCAGGTTATAACAATCTGTGCATCATTAAAAATAATATTTTATAATAATAATAACATTGATATGGTTACTTATGAAATACCACGAGTTTATAGTAATATGTAAAATTATAAATCTAATATGGGGTAAATGCTAAAAAGTAATCTTTATTGATACATAATAGTCATACATATTTATGGGATACATGTGATATTTTTATACATGCATACTATGTGTAATTATCAAATCAGAGTATTTAGGATATCCATCATATTAAATATTTATCATTTCTTTTTGTCAGAAACATTTCAAATCTCTCCTACCTATTTTTATATTTTACTTTTTATTTTTATTTTATTTTTTTATTTCAGCATATTATGGGGGTACAAATGTTTAGGTTACATATATTACCTTTGTCCCATCCGAGTCAGAGCTTCAAGCATGTCAATCCCTCAGACGGTGTGCATCACACCCATTAGGTGTGCATGTACCTATCCTCCCTCTTCCTTTTCATCTACCTGACACCCAGTGAATGTTATTACTATATGTGCACTTAAGTGTTGATCAGTTAATACCAATTTGATGGTGAGTACATGTGGTGCTTGTTTTTCCATTCTTGTGATACTTTACTTAGTAGAATGGGCTCCAGTTTTATCCGGGATAATACAAAGGGTGCTAGATCACCATTGCCTTTTGTGGCTGAGTAGAACTCCATGGTATACATAAACCAGATTTTATTAATCCACTCATGTATTGATGGGCACTTGGATTGTTTCCACATCTTTGCAATTGTGAATTGTGCTACTATGAACATTTGAGTGCAGATGTCTTTTTTATAGAATGTCTTTTCTTCCTTTGGGTAGATGCCCCATAATGGGATTGCTTGATCAAATGGTAGTTCTACTTGTAGTTATTTGAGGTTATTACTTTCCACAGAGGTTATACTAGCTTGCAGTCCCACCTTCAGTGTATGAGTGTTCCTATCTCCCCACATCAAAGGCAACATTTTTTGTTTTGAGACTTCTTGATAAAAGCCATTCTCACTGGAGATAAGTAATATCTCATTGTGGTTTTGATTTGCATCTCCCTGACGATTAGAGATGTTGATCATTTTTTCTTATGTTTGTTGGCCATTAGTCTATCTTCTTTTGAAAAGTTTCTGTTCATGTTCTTTCCCTACTTTTTTGATAGGGTTGTTTGATTTTTTCTTGCTTATTTTCTTGAGTTGTATATATATCCTAGTTATCAGCCCTTTATCAGATGTGTAACATGCAAATATTTTCTCCCATTCTGTAGGTTGTCCGTTTGTATATACAATAAATTATTGTTAACTATAGTCACCCTACTGTGCTATTGAGTAGTAGGTCTGATTCCTTCTACCTCTCTGTATATTTGTACACATTAACCAACCTCTCTTGATCCTTCACACACTTCTCATCCTCTAGTAACCATCATTCTATATTCTATTTTCTATTTCCATGAGGTCAACTTTTTCAGCTCCTGTATATGAGTGAGAACATGTGATATTTGTCTTTCTGTGCCTGGCTTATTTCACTTATCATAATGACCTCCAGTTCCATCCATGTTACTGCAAATGACAGGATTTCAAGTTTTATGGCTGAATAGTATTCCATTGTGTATGTATGCCACACTTTCTTTATCCCTTAATCTGCTGATGGACACTTAGGCCAAGTCCATACCTTGGCTATTGTGAATAGTTCTGGAATAAACCTGGAGGTGCAAGCATCCCTTTGCAAAAAAGTAATTATAACATGAAAGGTGGTTAAACTATGTATATAGCAAAATGTGAATATAATAAACATATCATACATTTTTTGAGTCAAGTCTACACAACAAAGAATAGGATCTACACAACTGGCTGACCACAACTAATGGTGATACAAAGTTAGCAGGTTGAAAAAGAGTAGAGTTGATGATTGCTATTTATAGCGATGTACCAATGAGGTCTGACAGTGGGTTCCAAAATAAATTTGCCAATGTTTTCTTAAATGAGAGTTGCCCAAGAAAATTCCAATCCTCATCTACAGTAGATGACACAACCCTGGGACTCTACTCTTTATAATGATAAAGCTTTCTTAAATTCCCAGTTCTATGAATACATAAAGTTAATATATCACAATATGCCAAACACCATGATAATTCAATTATGGTATAATTCAATTATGACAAAAATTCCAAGCTTCAAAACTCTGATTCTATATGGAATATGTGACTAAAATGTACTTGCTATAACAAGCAATACATAATTATAAACGGTCAATGGCTCAACTCTGACCACATTTAATTGTGTACCAAGACATCTGTTAAGACAGGAATCAATCTATTCACAGCCCCCAAATCCACAATGTAGGCTATTCTGATGTTTACTCTTTTTAGATATTAAAAAGATTATCAAAAATCCTATAAAAGGTATATATTCTATGACTATAGCCTTGGAAATAAAAAATAATAATAATAAAATTAGAAATTATGAAGAAAAATTTAAATCTTATGTTAGTGAATTTTGTAATTGGTTTAACTCTAAGTATATTAATGTTTTTTTAATTAGTCCAATATTCTTGTTTATTTTGTCTATTTAAAGGTAGTAAAACTTATTTTAATTAATTTGCTTAGAAAATTTTGATTAAATATGTCTATAATTATCTTTTTGAGTTCAAGGAAACTCATTATGTTTAATTAATTAATTTTGATGAATTGTGTAGTGCTATAATAATATTTGGATTTTGATTATTTAATAAATGAATGAATGTTGTATTATTACTAACTTAATAGATAAATGCATGTTAGCTGTTAAATAGATTTCTAAGGAAATTAAACAAAATGCATGTAATGTTACTGTTTCTTCACATACAAAAACCCCTCAGACACTAGAGGATCTCCGAACAATTAAAATAAAATTCTTTATTGGGCTGGGAAAGACAACAAAAAGCTTCCAAGTAGGGTTAAGATATGGATTTGATGCTAAGGTTGACTAAGAGTCAAACAGAAAAGAGAAAGGAAGAAGGCGTTAAAGTCCAGGGTTCAGGGCTGTGAATGTAAAAAGGCCTATCTCTTGAGGGCATTAAGTCTGGAAAATACAGGTAGTAAAACCTTGGCAATAGATATGGATCAAGTGTTACAGGTGGGACAGCCATGAGTAACAATCTAGTGCTTTCTATTTTTTTTAATTAATCTTTAATTTAATTTAGTTTTTAATTGAGTCCATTGAATAGATTGAAGGTAAAATTAGAGTTAAAATTTTTGAAAAGATGATTTTAGGTCAGGTGTGGAATTAATTTGAATTGGGAGACATTAGAGACAGAGGCTGATCTGAAGGCTGGCGCTATCTACAATTGCTAAATGTGGTGCCACTGCCTGAGCTTGGGTGGTGACGGGGACGGGGAGAGGGTCAGAGGACCAGCACCGCACCAGAAGCCTTGCGAATCTATGTGGGGAAGGAGCGGGTGGACAAAAACAGCCCTTATATTTGGAGCCTGGGAAATAGCCATCCAAAAGCTCATTCATTTCCAGAGCAGAAAGTCTCCTATTATTCCTCAGAAAGATTTATCTTTGCAGCTTGGCACTCACAATGGTACATATTTAAAGACACACAAACATATCACTGTCACTTCCATTGTGAGCCACCCTGGGAATTTCAGGTACCCCATAGCAAAGTCAATAGCCCAGTAAAATAAATGTTTTCCTTTAATCTTCAGCTCCACAAGGAGATGTTTATTATGTCAAAGAAAAACATTTTTACTTTGGGCCTCTGAGTTTGTGTTGTGGACAATTGTTTCCTTGGGTGCTTGAGTGTGATGAATTATAACTCTGAAAACTGTGACATTTTAACAAGAACCAGCCCAGCAATTGTTTGCCTGAGGACAAATCTCTCACTCAGGTGTTAAAAACATGGTAGCTTTGAGAAGGTCCAGGGTCTCATGAAATGAAGTCAACTAGGAGATAAAATAAATAAAAAGCAATTTGCCTAATTTTATGCTATTAATATAAGGAGTTCAGCCCAAAGGACGGACAATTTATTATTATTTTTTCTTTCTCGCTCTATGTTCCCTTCATAATCCTGCCTTCCAGCCAAACCCTACCCTTCCTTTCAAGCAGAAGTTGCAAACTGGTGGCCCTCAGGCTGGATCAAGATAACATAAAACATGGTTTGTTTTGAGTTAAAACTGTTAAAAAATAAGAATAATCATTTAAAATATAGTTATTGAGCTTTGAAAATTAGATAATTTTATAAATAAATGTAAATGTCTGGTTTCTCTTGAAAACATGAAGATCTAGCATAATTTGATTTTTTTTCCTGGTAAAATGAGTGAAATTGAATAATGTCTACTACTCTGAGTTACAGAGTGGGTGAGGAGTCCAGCCAGAAGCCAAATTCTATGTGATTTTTCAGAGTCAACCACAGGCCATTACAAGTCTTCCTTGGGCCTCATGGAGAGAATCTGCCCTTCCCACACCAGAATCGATGAACAGACAATGTATTGCAGTTTCCTGTGGAAACTGTAGTCTAGAACTCAGGCTCTGCAGCTCTGGGCTGGACATCTCTGTACGTACACCTGCATTCCTAGCACCTCCACACGCAGGCCTGCCTGTTATGGGAACCTCTACTGAGATACTTATCTCCACTTTGACTTAGGACCTTTCCACTCTCAGCCTTTCCCCTTCTCCCTACTCCTGACCATGGGTCCATAAGGAGGCAGGAGTCTCTTTCTTTTTGACAGCGAGATTATTCTTCCCATCTTTGTGGATCACCTGACCCATGCCCAGTGTCCAGGAGCTTGTTCCTCTTTTTTTCCTCTTGCTTGCACTACTAGTAAGTGAAAAAAGTCTTATTGTCACTTTTAGTTTGGCTCTTTATTCCAATTGACTTCCTGGACACCTAATGGATCAACAGTGAATACCAGAGCTGGCTCATTTTCAGACCACTTTCTGTTATCTTGCATTTATGCTGATGTGCCTATATATGCCACACAGCTGTTGTGAGACATCTGAATTTTCATCCCTGTTTTCAGGCATAGCTCCATTCTCACTGCATCTAATAATGCTTAACCACACGGCCCTGTGCCTATCTGTGTCTTCTAAACTTGCAGAGTCTTGCAAATCTTGAGTAGTCTCTGCACCAAGAGAATCGTCGTCACATGGAAGCATGATAAAGATGCATTATCTCAGACTGAACCCCGGACCCATCAAATCATAACTGGCATTGAAACAAGATTCCCAGATGATTTGCACGTGTGTTGAAATTTGAGAAACACTGGTGTAGAACATCATTCTAGATCATCCTCATTAGTATGATGTGTATTTGCCTATTTCACACTGATATAATTTCACATTGATATAACATGTTGCCAAGTGAACTTCAAACATCTCAATGGTAGAGATTGTGTCCTGAGATACTTCTGTGGTATATTCTGTTAGGTAAACTAGCAAAGATTGGTGGAAGCAGAAAGTATATATAAAATATAAATCTTTCATCTAAAATAAACTTGGTCATATTTTTGCATCTGTCTTCCTAAAATCTGTGACCATTGGTAAAAATACAAGATAGACAACTAAGAGCTGGGCATGGCAGTAGCTCCAAACCCATCTCATTTCATCCTTATCTCCTTGTTTTGGTATTTGTTTGACTATATACCTGTCTCAAGATTATTTGACTACATACCTGACTCAAAGATTATTTTGGTGACTTGTGACTCTAATTTTAATTATTAGACTTGACATTTTAAATACATTTTCCTCAGGTTGACTCAAAGCACTTGCAGATGTTCTGACTTCTCCAACTCCTATCTATACCAGGTAGCATCCTTTATTATTGCCCTACCAGGATTGAAGCTCTAGTATGGGTTCTCTTGGGCTGTCTTTTCATTCAGTCTAGATAGTATTCCTTAATCTGCTTTTAGACCTAAAAAGTGTGTCTTACTTTTTTTCAGATAAAATAATAAACACAAATTAAACATTATATGGATCTATTTTATTACAACTGAACTAGTCCAGAGGTCAAACTATGGCCCATGGGATTATAGCTTGTTTTTAGAAATAAAGTTTTATTGGATTTGTTGATTTTCATACTGTCCACAGCTGTTTTCACACACAGGAGAGTTGAGTAGTGGTGACAGAGACCATATGTCTCTCAAAGCCTAAAATATTAATGTCTGGCTCTTTAAGAAAAATTTGTCAACTTTCAAAGTAGTCAATTTTGTGAGACAAATAAACAGCCAAACAATACTTTCAGTACTTGGCAGAGAAATGACTGCTTGATTTGGTTTTCCATTTTTTAACATGATCTGTGCACTTAGTTCAGTGAGTGGCACCAAAAGAAAGAAACATAGGAACTGGTTTTGAAAATGAGGCAAAAGCTTACCTCATTTTTTTAACCATGATAGACAGCCTATCATTCATGTGACTACTGAATGTGTCTCAAGTTCTAAGTTCTCAGTTTTCCTCCATGTGGAAAATTTAAAAATTCTTTTTCATGTATCAGTCCATTTCATTAGAAATGGAAATCAGTCCATTTCATTAGATTATATCTAAAGGTGTAAATATTTTATTTTATGTTGTTTATTTATTCACCAGCTTATTCAACTAGTATGTACCATGATTTTAATGTCTTTAAAACTATGCAAGACACTGTAGAAAATTAAGTCTAAACTACAAATGTAAAAGTTAATTCTCAGGCGACCGGACATACAGGATTCTGTGAGCAACTGGGCTGCAAACTTTGTATCTCCATTGATCACCATATTTGGCTAAACTAACCTGGCTGGTGAATGTACATTTTCTGTGTATTTACTCAGTAACCTTGGTAGAATATAAGGATTATTCCAGATTTTCTAGGCTTCAGTCAACCACACAGAAAGAGTTGAACTCTACTGATAGGACCTCAACTGGGTCTCAATGAAACAGAACAGGATGTATACAAATGACAAGATAGCTAGAAATGAGAGGTTATACACGGATGCCCCCTGTCAGATTAAGAATGTAGATGTGGTCCCTATTCACTGAAGATGCTTTCCCCACCCTGCCTTCAACACAAATGTTTTCAGTCTTCACGTTCTTGGGCAGCTAACCTCTTGACCATGTTCACTTCTGCTTTCTGTTCACCAAAGCAGACATCTGAAATACTTTCAGCATAATGACATTAAAAAAAAAAAAGTGTTCTCTGAAATCTATCCTAAGTATCAAAGTATTTTAACATAGAGATAAGCATGTTTTTTAGTCATTTCTTATTAGGCAACAATGGAATATTGATGTAGAAGAAAGAAGAGCTATAATGCAGAATTGGGGACGGGCAGTTGTCAGGAAGAAAACTACCAGGCATGCAGTTTCCCTCCTAGAGACCCTAGGGTTTAACACATGGGGGAAAGTGAACCTTCTACTACTTCTTTTGTTCACAGAGCAGAGGTGAAAAATCCTTTTAAGGCTACTCTAGGTTAAAATAGTTATGGAAAAAGATTGCTCCATTTTTCTGAAGATATTTAAAAGTACCATGAGCAGAGTGAAATCAAACAAGCTTATTCTTCAAATATTAAATTCATAAAGAAAACTAGCCAAGAATAGAGCTACTCATTCTATTAAATATTACAATTGCACACTATTGTAATAACAGTGTATTTTGGATAAAGTAGAGCTTCCAATTATAAAGATGACCAAACTCTATCCAATTTTGTTCATCCTGAACTCCAATTTGTTCTCCAAACTGGAGCCAGAATGATGTTTTGAAATGGAAATGTTCTGGCCTCATCATTCATAAAACACTTTTATAAAAATTTCCAATGTTTGTAATAGCTCAGTCTCCACTTTGTCTTGAAGGCTTTACTCAGCTCCTCAGACTACAATAGGTATTTTACATGTTCTCAACGTATTTCACCCTCTTTTTTATAAGACTTGTTTCCATTCATATTTTCCATTTAAGCATATGATTATTTAACTATTTTCTTAGAGTTTACTAGATTATAACTCACATAAGGGCAGGTTCATTTATGATTTTAGTCTAACACTTGAACCAAGAGTGTTGATTGAAAACACTGAGCAATCAGATAAGCAACAGTGGTCCCCGGATCAAGCATAATTAGGCAACATGCAGCTTGTGTCCTGGATTTACCTTGCTGGTGATTTTATATTTGTTGAGTCTGAAACATGGACTCTGATCTCATTTATTTGATCCAAAACCCTGTGGGAAATGTAAGGGAGAGATTGTTAACTCTTTCCTCTGCATGATAAAGGAACTGAGAACAGGAGAAAACCATTTTTGCAATCTTCCTCAGCAAGGCAAGTCAGGTAGATGTAGAAATACAACTTACATCTGAATCCTTCCCAAGTTCCTTTCTTTAGTGCCACTTTTGGAGCTTAGCTACTATTTTCTTACCTTTTTCTCCACTGTCTCCAATAAACACATACACATACACTATTTTTCTTAGAGCTCCTAAAATGTGCTCATTAGGCATTAGGAAAAAATGGTAAAGAGCAGGAAGTGTGGCCATACAGGGCAGTCACAAACAATATGGACTTTGGAATCATAGGCCTGGAGGTGATTCTTAGCTCTAACCTTCACTGGCTGTTTGATGTTTCATAAATTAACTTCTATAAACTTGAGTTTTCTTCAGTTATAAAATAGTGCCAATACCTTGTATGGATTGTGAAGAAAAATTAAATATTTATAAAATTCCAAGTACAATTGATGGTACAAAGTTAGCTCTAAGTATATGTAAGACTCCGACCACTACTGTTTAATGTCATGCCCACAAGTTTGATTTTCTGAACCCTACCGTCTGAGATTCATGCTGAGACTGAGCCAGGCATGTCATAAGGATGAGCTGCACCAGTGGATTCATACTTGGCATTGGCAGAAAAATGAACTTGATGTGCTTCCTCAAACAAAACATTACGTCAACAGGCTCTTAGTTGTAGATGAAAGAGTCAGCCTCATACCACATATAGTCTATTGACCTTTGAATAAAAATTTGTTTGACCCACTTTTTTTAAGTATTTTGACAATTATGAGTCATGTTTCTGGATTAGTTTACTTCGTTATCTAAGTATTCAGATAAGGAACAGACGTTCTTTCTGTGAGTTGCAGCTGAAAAAAATATGAACTTGTTTAACCCTGAATTCTTATGAAAGCATATGAAGGATGTGCAGGAAACTATTATAGGAAGGATACGATCCATTATTTAGCAATCTGTAAATAATATGTTTATAATATAAGGATTATTGGAGATAATATCAGAACATTTCCTGGGTCATCTGCCTATTTGTATTTATTGCTAATTTAGAACTAATCTGAAGAGTCTGGATTCATATAAGTTCAAGCTTAATAGTGGTAGAAACAAATGGATTCATTTTTTATCCCAGGCTCTTGGTGTGGAAAATGAATTTGAAATAATATTTTTACATGTATTTTCACTTTTGTAAAACAAACTAATATTGAGATATTAAATAAAATTTAGTTTTTCATAAAAATTTTTAAGAGCTATAAAATAATCAAATTTAATAGTATAAGTTTACTTTTAAAAATCAGGAACACAAAATTGGAACTTGCTAAAAGCATAGGTTATAATCATATCTGCCAAACTCAACAAGATTATTCAGTCTCTGAGGCCCCTTTATTTCCTGCCATTCCTTGGTACTCAGGTCTCAATATATCACAGACTAATGTTCCTTTTCTCTAGTCACCACTGAAGAATGTAAGAGTTTCAAAGAGCCAGTGAGGATGTGAAATCAAGGAGGCAGGAGCAAGGAAAGAAAAAGGGTCTGAGGATTTTTTGAAATAATATCAAGCATTTATTGAGCCCACCCCCCCCTTTGCACTTATTACATAAACAGCTATGCATTTTGGAAGTCCAGGACTCTGCTTTTATAATGGAATAAATGCTATAAGTATTTATAAATGTGTAAACAGAATAATTATAAACAAAATAAATGTGTTTCATATTTTACTGATGAAAAACATGAAACTTGGCCCTTGTGAATGATAGGGCTGACATTTAAACCTAGGTCTGTATTATAGTGTAAACCTTTAAAAAATTTTTTCCTCAACAATATTAATTAAAGCATTCAATGAACAATGAGCAATAAGTAAATATAAAAGAAGGGGTCATAGTCACTTTAAGAAATCCATAGTTATTATGACTAGTAGTCATAGAAAATGATTCAACTAACTGATAAACTGCAAAAATACTGGTATTCAGGCAGATATTATCAAAGTGAGCAAAACATGTGTAAAACTCATACCTGTGGTTATATGATGTCTTACAGAAAAGCCACTGAATCTCCACGAAATGTCAGTATACAGTAAACATGTGGCTGCTGAACAAGAAAGATAAATGACAGGCAAATGGCTGGGTGATAGCTGAGCATCCCTGAGATCTACAAGAACTAACAGGGATGCAAGATGGTGCTGTTAGTAAAGACATGGAAAATTATAGAACCAAATGCAAAGTTTAGACCAAAGATCACCTATTGGTGTGTGTCTTCAGCTTTATTTTTGATAAATTGAGGTATTGGTTAAAGTTTTAGTGACCACTGGATTATATGAGTTACGAATGAGGGAGTCTTATAGCTCAAACATGTAGAATAGGATCTGACACAATGAGAATGCTCATAAATATTTATTTAGTGTAAGGTCTTTATACTAATAAATTTGAAATCTTAGGTGAAAAAGACAAATTCCTAGAGAAAGCATGAATCTGATTCAAGAAAAAGATAAAAAATCTAAAATATTATAAACATTAGTACACAGCACTAGTAGAAAATCTTTGCTAAATATTCAAGAAAGAAATGATTCTAATCCCACCTATTCTTTTTAATGGAGTCATTTCCAATACATTTTACTAGATTTATTTCAATCTTGATACCAAACCGGAAAAGGACAGCGTGAGAAAGACAAACTTATAATACAAATTTACTCATGGACATAAACGTAAAAGTACTAAACAGCCAACCTTCAATCATGGTGGATTTGTGACTAGAGACTCTGAGGAAAATATCATGATTCACAACAACCAAACCCAGATACAACATACTCTTGAGAAACAACTGGACTCATGTAAATTATGAGAGTTCTATAGTGACCATCCAAAGCACAAAGAAGCAAGCAAATGGACAAATGAAGGTTGGCCCTGTAGCCATGCAATGGTTGGGGTTTATAGCATCTGGAACTAGAGGTGCTGGATCTTGGGTGTTTAGATCCAGGATGGGGGTACCCAGGACCAAGATGGAAATGGTAGAAGCTAAAGTCACAGAGGCTGAAAGTGTGGTGTAAAAAGCTTACTTGGATTAGCAAAGAGAAGTGAATGACTTTGCCTTGAGGTTAAATTATGGAGATGCACAATTGTGGGAGTGCTTACTCTTGGAACAATAATCAGTAAAGGTAACAGAGTCTGAAATTTCCAAACTTAGGTATGGGGGACTCATAGGATGGGTTCAGTTTCCAATAGAACTATCCTTCTTTTGTACAAAAGTTCTAGAAATTCAGACACAGAAGATTCACATAGAATAAAATCAAGCTTGATCATATGACTAGTTTAGTATTACCTTGTAAGTGAATGTGTCTATGACCTATGGCAGCATTTTACTACTTTTCCATACGTTAGAGAAAGTCTTGCATTCATACACTGAAAGTTATGTTTAGATATATCTATGGTAGCATTGTTTATAATTTTTTTTAAAGTTAGAGATTATTCAAGATGCCATCAACATTAGAATGAATGAATAAAAATGTAGTACTATAAAGCCATTGAAAAGGAAGTTACTAAGCTACATATGCCAACATATATAAGTCATAGGGCCATAATATTGAGTGAGGAAAAAGAAAGTTATAAAGTATTATAAACAGTATTATTCCATGAAAAACAGGAAAATCTAAATAGTAGCTTGGGGTGATAATTAACACAAAGTCTAAGATGATTTTAAGGGGCAAGCCGGGGGATTTGAGAATTGCAGATACACAATAAGTCAGACTTCATCCAGACTTTATTTGGATAAATTTCTCCTTATTGAGGGTGGCAAGTTTGTATCTGTTTACTTGTCATTTTCTTATTCTTTACAATGTACATATATGCCATATGTGTATGCGTGTGGGTCTGTATATTCATTAGTATGCATGTATACTAGATTTTATCAAACATAAATGATAAATCTGGTTGTGGCCAGATTGTGACAGCAGCAATTGACTATCAAATAATACATTTGAAGAAGAGATCAAAACTCCTATTCTCCGGGGCAAAAGAAGTAAGGGAAGGGGTGAAGCTGGGCCTGTGTGTGCATGTGCGTGCACGTACCATGTGGCTAATCAGCACCATGTGAACTGGAGAGTCATAGCCCCTGTTAATAGAGAGACCACCCTCAGCCCAACTCAATGAGGACACTGAGAACATGGGCCTGATATCATTACTCTTTTCAGTTCTTCGAAACAGAAACCAGAAATCTGAATTTTTGTATGAGATTTGTGACTTGTTAAAGGTTTCCATTATAATAAAGTACATTTGAGATATCCTCTGGAAAGATCTGAACAATAGGTTGTGAATTTGCTACCTGTTGTTTGAACTTTACCCTTCCTAGGGTAATCTAGGGAAATACTAGGACTCCAAACTATGATAGGGATCCAAGAACCAGACAGAGCTTCTGGTTCCAAAACAAATATTCTGATAAAAGAGCATAGGATGATTCAGAAAAGTGGATGACCAGAGGTGATCACACAAACTTAGGTGAGCCATAGTCAGGAACTGAATGGGCTAGGGGACATGGGAACACAATGAAGACGGTGGCTCAAATTTTGTAGCATTGAGTGCTGTTTTCCTGAGAAGACGTCCTTTCAAGCCTTTGTGACTGGTGGTGATATGAATGGGCTCTGGGAAAATGACAGTAGGTATAGAGATGAAAAGGAAAAAAGTGAGTTTTATGTTCAAAAGTCTAATTTGGGGCTTATCCATTGACCAGGTATCCAATGCTGATTTTGGAAATACAATCTGAAGACCAGATTTCCCTGTAGATATTGGAAATAAGAAACCAGAGAATGACAGAGACAAGGGTCTGAGGCTGATGATGAGAGTTGAAACATAAAATTAGGTAAAAGTCACAGGAGAAAGCCTGTGTATGAACAAATTGTGTAAACTATGAATAGCATACTCCAATTGAACTTATTTGCTGTAGTTTTAAAACAAAGACTAACAACCACTAAGCAATTTTGTGTAGCAGAAAGAACAAAAACTTTAGAGCTAGCTAGTTTGAATTTTCCTTGCTCCTGCAACAACTGCAACTAACCAGCTTTGTGTTTTATCAGGCTACTAAAATTCTATAAATTCCTACCTTCATATTCGGGAGAGATGTAGAAATTGATTTCCATATACTGAATAAAACACTGAACCAGTGACATCTTAGAGATTCAACAAATGTTAATTTCCCTCTACTTTTTCTTGGAGCATATTTTCTCAGTAGATTGAAAGCTGGATATTTTTTGGTGGATTCTCAAGAAGCATGTGATGACAAGAATTCAGGGTATAAGGTAATTATTAGAAATTAAATCATATGAAAGAAATGGAGTAGGAGCAGGTTTGGATGAAAAAAGATGTATTCTGCTGCCACCCCTATGGACAGTGGGGAGCTCTGGATCAAGGATTGCTTATTCAGAGTTATCTTGCATTACTCTCACTGTCAGGGCCTTGATCCCCTGCCTACATCTGTCCCTGGATGTTGGCTGTCCTAGGAAGGGCATAACCATGGCAGAGGCAGCACTCTGCAGCTGAGGCAGACACTAAATGAGCTGACATCTGGAGGCTACTCAAGGCTTGTCCTGGACGCAGCTAGACAAGTCCTTCTTGAATGGGGACAGATCAGTGCATAACTGTGTCACTGTGTAAGGCTCAGATTTTTCCTGCCTGACAGGGAACTCATTGAGGATGACACTGGGTCTTGTTTAAATGTCTAAAAATAGTAAAAATAGCTGAGTTTGTTAGTACTGACTATACATCCAGGCACTGCACTGACATTTCATATACATTGCCTCAGTTGAAGAACTGAATGGGCTACACAGTTAGAAAGGGGCAGAGCTGTGTGTCAAATCAAGGTAGCTGGGCTCAAGAGACATCCCTCTCACCTGCGTGGTCCAGCTGCTTCCCCCATGTGTACTTGGCACGGGACCTGCAGCGTATCTGACTCTCAACAATTTCTGCTTGATTTAATTGATGACACACAGTGGTGTGTCACATCCTCTGGGTGTGTATGCATGGCTGCTTGAGAAACTCATGGATACACAGTAAGTTGATGTTTGTATAGCCGAAATTCTACAATTCCTCATATAAAAGTCTTTAAAGATAAATTTGGGACTAAATCGCTCCACAAAACCTGAGTTGATTAGTCTTTCAAATGAAACTCATAAAGGCCTGGCTAATCTGATATTCTTGATGGTAGAAGGTATAACTCTACCCAGATATACTGACAGCATATCCACTATGAAGAGGGGAAGAAAACTTTCTAGCTATGGGACTTTTGGCCAATACCTACACTCTCTAGACCTCAGCTACCTAAACTAGAGATACTAATATTATTACTTATAGTGTTTTTTGCAAATTAAACAAGTGAATGCCTACAAAGCACTTTAAGTAGTTTTGGCACATGCATTCAGTAAAGGTTGCACATTTTTATAGCTATAATTATGATATAGAGTGTCACCCTTCTTCAGGATTCCTAAATGTCAACCACTAAGCTGTTTTCAGGACAGAGGAAAAAGACTCTGCCTCTTGGTTGGGAGAGAGAAATTTCTGAAAGAACATGTAAGGCCAGAAATAGTGTTTTACACATTTTTCATTGAATTTTTTTATTGAGATAATTGTAGATTTCCATGTAGTTGTAAGAGATAATACAGGGATATATATACTTTACCCAGTTTTCCAAAATAGTATCAACTTCAAAACAATAGTACAATATCACAACTAAGATATTGACATTAATACAATATACTTATTTATTCAGATTTCTCCAGTTTTACATTATAGTGATATTTTTTTCCAAATACACTCTACCACAAGAATAGATGGTAGAGCTGGGCAAACCTGTGTCTGTTTGGCACAAAAACTGTGCTTTTAACTATTTTAATAGAAAGCATCTGACCACCGTATTTTTGTAAAGTCTATAAAAAGAAAAAGCATGCTGACAAGCTCAGCATCCATCACTGTTTAGATTGAATAGCTTATTTTTGTAGTTCCAATAATAACAGGTCCAACCCCCCCATCTCTCACTCCCATCACCATTGCTATGCATTACTATGTCTAATTGATAAATCAGCCTAATAAAGATAATAAAAATAGACAAAAACCCCCCTACAACAGCAGTATGACCATTTACCATATTCTTACTATGTGCTGATTTCCTTAATAAATATTGAGTATTTATAATCTCTAATCTTTGCAGAAGTCCTTAATAGATGCTATTATTCTTTCCCATTGATCAGGTAAATAAGTCAACATATGGAGAGTGCAAATAATTGGCATAGAGTTTTAATGCTCTTAGGTTATAACCTGTATTAGAGCCCAGGTTAATCTAAAATCAGATTCCATAATCTGAAAATTTTGGATCTTTCTCTCCTTCTGGAAAAAAAATAAGTAATATTATAAATTACTTTATAAATGAATGTTAATATATTCAAGTAATATAATAAAGACAAATTGACTTAAAAAGAGACTTCTCTCCAATTTTCTGCTTAATATCTATTTGGCCTACCTTGAGTCACCAGAGGTCAGAGTTACAAGTTGATTTTCATAGTTTATGTGAGAAGTTAGTTGAATTAAATCTGAGATTATAGTTTTATCTCTGGATGCATGTGTTGAATAGTGACAGATTTACTTTTCTCAAATTTTAAAAATAACAGCAGCAAACTTCACTAGTTAATTGGGATCACTAAACATTGTCTTTGTCCATCTTCAGAGATTCATAATTGGGTAAATTGCAAGGATTATATATACTTTGCTATCAATTATGTCAATTTATAGGAAGCTTGAAGTAAAACGACTTTTCTGAAAATCATTAAGATATTTCAACAGGCTACAATTCCTCCAAGGATACAAAGTTCTACTATTGCAACTAACTTGACCTTTCTATAAAACTTAATTTTTTTAAAATAACTCATGGTAAAGAGAAAAAGTTAGAATTAATCAATCATCAAGCATTTAGTATTAATAAAAATGTAAAGATTTATGCTATGCAGTGTAGGGCATATCAAATATATGATTCAAGTCAATTTCCATAAATAAAACCAGTGTTTACAACCACAAAAATATAAAGTAGTTTATAAATACAGATTCTCATTCCTCATGTACTTTAACAAACATGGCACTGTGGTGACAGAGGAAGACTGATTGTTAGAAAACTTATGATTACTTGAGGCTCTTTCCCTTCCACCCACATGCTTTTAGGCATTGTCCTTGATTTTATTCTCATTTTATACTCGCCCTCTTCTATGAATGAATCACATTAAATGATGCCAGCACATCTATTGCTGGATCGGATGGGACAGCAGGAGTGCCAGACCCACAAATTGTTGGCCAAAGTAGAAATGGGTTAGTCTACCCAGGTCTGTTGGTGGAAGCAGCCAGCCAGTGAACCACACTATCAATCACATGGCCATGTCACTCACCCAAGGCTTGTGAATGAGCCCTGTCCTCTTGTGTTCCTAGGCAACCTCTGTATCCCTGTTGCTATAGTTTCCTAAAGACCAGGTCTACTGTCCTATGTATTCTTTATATGTTTACAAGCATAATAGAGTTTATTAAATAAAGGTGTCATAGAATCTTCATTTTTGTGAAAATTCTACTTGCTGTTTTAATTTGTATGTGAATCCAAGTTCATGAGTAGAATTTTTCTTTCTCTCTTTTTTTTTTTTTTAGACATTTTGGTTACAGTGTATATCTTTGCCTCTCCCTAAAAAGGGATAGAGGTAATCCTTTCCCCTCCACAATGCTCGCCACATCCTTAAGATGTGGGTCTCCCTCCTTAATCCGTGTTGAACACTACCTTTTTTTGAGCACCATAGACTGACTTAGTCAGTCAGTAGCAATTTGATGGCATGTAGATGTGTACCCCACTTTCCAGATCGTGTGTCATCTGGCTTTGTATTACGGACTTAAGCTTAATCCAGGATAGCATAAACGGTGCTAGCTCACTGTCGTTTCTTAGGATTGAATAATATTCCATTGTGAGCATATACCACATTTTAGTTATCCACTCATGATTTGACGGGCACTTGGGTAGTTTCCATGACCGTGCAATAGTGAATTGTGCTGCCATAAACATCCGGATGCAGATGTCTTTATAATAGAGTGACTTATGTTCTTTTGGGTAGATGCCCAACAATGCTATTGCTGGGTCGAATGGTATTTCTATTTCTAGCTGTTTGAGGTATCTCCAGATTCTTTTCCACAAAGGTTGCACTAATTTGCAGTCCCACCAGCAGTGTAAGAGTGTTCCTGTCTCTTCACATCCTCGCCAGCATTTGTTGTTTTGGGCTTTCTTGATACAAGCCATTCTTACTGGGGTTAGGTGGTATCTCATTGTGGTTTGATTTGCATTTCTCTAATGATTAGAGATGTTGAACATTTTTTTATATGTTTGCATGCCATTATTCTGTCTTCTTTGGAGAAGTTTCTGTTCATTTCCATTGCCCATTTCTTGATGGTGTTGTTTGGTTTTTTCTTGTTAATTCTTTTAAGTTCTAGATAGATTCTTGTTATTAGACCTTTATCAGAAGTGTAGAGAGTGAATATGTTCTCCAACTCTGTTGGTTGTCTATTTGCTGTAATGATAGTTTCCTTGGCAGTGCAGAAACTTTTTAATTTGATCAGATCCCATTTATTTATTTTTGATGCTGCAGTGATTGCCTTGGGGGTCTTCCTCATGAATTCTTTGCCTAGACCAATATCTGATAGGGTTTTCCCAATATCTTCTTCTAGGATTCTTAAAGTTTCATGCCTTAGGTTTAGGTCTGTTATCCATCTTGAGTGAATTTTTGTGAGAGGCGAGAGGTTGGGATCCTGATTCACTCTTCTGCATGTTGCTAACCAGGTTTCCCAACACCATTTATTGAAAAGAGAATCTTTTTCCCATAGTATATTTTTGTCTGCTTTATCAAAAATTAGGTTACCGTATACAGATGGTTTGATCTCTGAAATCTCAGATCTATTCCAGATATTGATGCTTCTGTTCTTGTGCCAGTACCAGGCAGATTTAACAAAAACACAATACCCTTTACTATAGCCCCAAAGAAAATTAAATACCTAGGAGTATACTTAACAAAATATACAAAAGATTTATACAAGGAGAACTATGAAATACTAAAAAAAGAAATTGCAGAAGATTTAAACAGATGGGAAAATCTACCATGTTCATGGCTTGGTAGAATCAATATTGTTAAAATGTCAGTATTACCTAATGTGATCTACAGAATCAATGCAATCCCCATCAAAATACCACCAGCATTCTTTACAGATCTAGAAAAAATAATTCTTCACTTTGTATGGAACCAGAGAAAACCACATATAGCCAAAGCAATCTTAAGTAAAAAGAACAAACTGGGAGGCATCAGTCTTCCTGACTTCAAGCTGTACTATAAACAATTTTTCTTTTTTTGTCTGTGTTTTCTTTTTTTTCTTTTTCTTTTTATCTGAGGGCGCTCTGCCTCTGCTGAAGGTGCCCTCTGCACTTCCCAAGTAGAATTTTCAACAACAAACACCACAGCAACAACATAGTTCATTACACAGTACACTGAAGTAATAATGTATTACTGATACACTCTACAGCTCAGAAATTTGTGTCTCTAAATCTGAGCTCTATTTTAACTTCCATTTAAGAGAATGAATCTAGGGGGTGGAGCAAGATGGCGGACGAATAACACCGTCAGACAGAGTGTCTCTGCAGAAAAGACAGATTGTAGCAGAAATTAGAGGAAAGAAGCAAGAACAGGAGCATACAGCGGACGAGGGCTGGAGGAGGGGTACCTGAGACCCGGGGAGACTCACGGGAGGAGGCTGCGGAGGAGAACTGGAGGCTAAGACCACCGGAGCAGCCTGGAGACCAGAGGCAAGGGTAGGTGGATTTGCTGTTTCCGCTCCCCTACATTTGGGACTGCTGGTGGGCTCCATAGCGGGTGGAGAGACCTGCGGACCCCAGCCCAGAGACCGCCGCCGCCAGCCAGCGGTGAGCCTGTAGAAGATGTGGCGCCAGGTTCCCAAATTCCTCCGGGCACCTCCGTGTGCACAGCCCCGAGCGGCGCGGCAGGCTCCATATTGCCTCCTCCTCCCCTCCGCCGACCCTACTCACGGCTGCCCAGAGAGACAATATAGCCACCAGCCGGAGGCACCTCCAGGGAACGGGACCTTCCCGTTTGGGACCCTACAGCTGACTCAGGGGAACTCAGACTGTGAGCTCCCTACCCGCCCGCCCTCCCAGGTGCTGCTGGCACGGTGTTCCTAGGAGAACGGTGCCGACTCAGAGGCTGAGAGACATACACCCAGCTTGGGCTCCCTGTGGGTGAATTGGGACTGGAAATCCTCTCCCTGGTGGGGATACAGTTTGAACTATGGGACCCAGAGGTCGGACCTGCAGACCAGATCCCCTGTACCCAGGACTAGCATTGCCCAGGGAACAGAAGGGTTATATGTGAACAGCCTACTGAGGTATGTGTGCCTCCAGGAGCGGATCGGCGTCCTAGAGGGCAACCCTCCTCCCAGGAGGAGGCTGTGCGCTCAACCCAGGTGTCGTTCCTGTGCAGGGACCCTCCCCGCTGGCATCACAGTCCGGGGAGGCCTGGTGGCTTGTGGTCTGGCCTGCTGACAGAGGCCCAGGAGTAGCTGCGGAGTTGAGGAGGGTGGAAAGAAGCGAGGCCCACTCCAGACTTCGGGTAACAGACAGCCCCACCCCCACACCCAGACTTTCTGGCTGAGCGGGACCATTCCAGACCCGCCCGGACAGCTTTCCCTGGAAGCAGAGAAAGGAACTTTGACCCCTGCTAACGGCCTGAGGGCGGGCTTAGCCAACCCAGCTCCGCCCAGAACAAGAGCTGATAACAGGACACAAAATCAACAGTATAGCCTGTTCCTCCAAGCAAACGCCACCTACTGACAGGGATGGCATCTTGCACAGCCTTTCCACGGCACACACTGACTCAATATACAGGGAGTGGTCCAATTTCACCCACAGACACCACCTAACGCCTCAGAAACTAAACAAGGCATGTGAATACCCAAACAATATCTTAAGGAAATAAACAACAACTGATTGACATGGGAAGAAATCAGCGAAAGAACTCAGGAAATATGAAGAACCAAACGGAAAACACACCCCCAAAGAGGAGCACAAGCCCCCTAGAAACGGACACCAACCAAAATCAGGCAACCAATATGACAGAAGAGGAATTTCGTATGTGGATCATAAGAACACCACCCAGATGCAACTACAACTCAATAACCAACACAAAGAAGCCACAAAAAGCCTCCAGGATATGGGAAAAGAAATAGACACAATGAAGAAAAGTGTAACCGAACTCCTGGAAATGAAGAATCAATTCAAGGAACTACAAAATACAGTGGAAAGTCTCAAGAACAGGGTAGATCAAACAGAAGAAAGAATCTCAGAGCTTAAAGATAACACCCTCCAATTAAATAAATCAGTGCATAAATAGAGCAGAGAAACAAGAGAAAAGAGCAAAGCCTACAAGAGCTGTGGGATTATGTGAAGAAAACTAATGTGAGGGTCATAGGCTTACTAGAAGGGGAAGAAGACAACACTCAAGGGTAGGACAAGCTGTTTGAAGATATAATAGAGGAAAATTTCCCAGGCCTTGCTCAAAATCTTGATATACAAGTTCAAGAAGCTCAGAGGACCCCTGGGAGATTCAATGCAAACAGAAGACGTCACGACATGCAGTCATCACACTGACCAAAGTATCAACTAAAGAGGCCCTTCTAAGAGCTGTAACACAAAAGAAGCAAGTAACATACAAGAGAAAGCCAATTCAAAAAACATCAGACTTCTCTAATGAGACTTTACAAGCAAGGAGAGACTGGGGCCTCATTCTCACTCTTTTGAAACAAAACAATGCCCAGCCTAGAATATAATTCCCTGCAAAACTAAGCTTCATATATGAAGGAGAAATAAAAACATTCTCAGACAAGCAAAGGCTCAGAGAATTCACTAAGACAAGACCAGCCCTACAAGAAGTACTTAAAACAGTGTTACGCACGGAACATCAAAATAATAACCCACGAATATAAAAACAACCAAAACCCAAAGATATTAAAGGCCAGATATTACAATGGCTCAACACAGAAATCATAGCAACAACATCCAACCCAACAGAATGATCAGTAATCTACCTTACCTATCAGTTCTCTCAATAAATGTGAATGGTTTAAACTCTCCACTCAAGAGACATAGGCTGGCTGAATGGATAAGAAAATACAGGCCAAGTATATACTGTCTTCAGGAAACACATCTAACCTGCAAGGATGAATATAGACTAAAAATAAAAGGGTAGGAGATCAATATTCCAAGCAAATAGAAGCCAAAAGAATGCTGGTGTGGCAGTTCTAATTTCAGATGACTTAGTTTTTAAACCAACAAAGTAGTGAAAGACAAAGAGGGTCATTATATAATGGTGAAGGGCACAGTTCAACAAGAAGAGATAACAATTTTAAATATATATGCACCCAACTTAGGTGCACCCAGATTCATAAAGCAAACCTTACTGGAGCTAAGCAAATGGATTAATGGCAACTCCATAATCACCGGAGATTTCAACACCCCACTGACGGCATGAGACAGATCCTGCAAACAGAAAATTAATAAAGAAATAATGGACTTAAACAAAACTCTAGAACAATTGGGTCTGACTGACATTTACAGAACATTCTACCGAAAATCCACTGAATATACATTCTTCTCATCAGCTCACGGACATTCTATAAGATTGACCATATCCTAGGACACAAAGAAAATCTGAAGAAATTAAAAAAATAGAAATCATACCATTTACCTTCTCAGATCACAGTGGAATAAAACTAGAAATCAACCCTAACAGAAACTCACATTTCTACACAAAAACGTGGAAATTAAACAACCTCCTACTAAATGATTACTTCACAAATGAAGAAATCAAGATAGAAATAAAAAAATCCTATGAAGAAAACAACAATGGAGAGACAAGTTATCAACTCCTCTGGGACACAGCTAAAGCAGTTCTGAGAGGAAAGTTTATCTCCATAAATGCCTATAACCAAAAGACAAGAAGATCACAAATAGACAATCTAATGAAATGACTCAAAGAGCTGGAAAAAGAAGAGCAGACCAACCCCAAACCCAGCAGAAGAAGTGAAACCAACAAGATCAAATCAGAACTAAATGAAATTGAAAACAGGGAAGCTATTCAGGAGATTAATAAAACAAAAAGTTGGTTCTTTGAAAAAATAAACAAAATTGACACACCATTGGCTAAGCTAACGAAAAGCAGAAAAGAGAAATCTCTAATAAGCTCCATCAGGAACAAAAAAGGAGATATCACAACTGATCCCAAAGAGATACAAGATACAATTTATGAATACTACAAAAATCTTTATGCACACAAACTGGAAAATGTGGAGGAAATGGACAAATTTCTAGAAACATACAGCCTCCTTAGGCTCAACCAGGAAGAAATAGATTCCCTGAACAGACCAATCTCAACAGCTGAAATAGAAACAGCAATTAAAAATCTCCCTAAAAAGAAAAGTCCCGGTTCAGATGGCTTCACACCAGAATTTTACCACACTTACAAAGAAGAACTAGTACCTATCTTGCAGAAACTATTGCACAACATCGAGAAGAACGGAAACCTCTTCTCGATGAAGCGAATATTACTGTGATACAAAAACCAGGAAAGGATGCAACAAAAAAAGAAAACTACAGACCGATATCCCTAAAGAATATAGATGCAAAAATTTTCAACAAAATCTTAGCTAACCGAATCCAGACACTTATCAAAAAAATAATCCACCACGACCAAGTGGGCTTCATCGCAGGGATGCAGGGATGGTTCAACATACATAAATCTATAAATGCAATTCACCACATAAACAGAAGCAAAAACAAAGACCACATGATTCTCTCAATAGATGCAGAAAAAGCTTTTGACAAAATTCAACACCCTTTCATGTTACGAACACTGAAGAAAATAGGCATAGAAGGGACATACCTAAAAATGATACAAGCCATATATGACAGACCCATAGCCAACATCATACTGAATGGGGAAAAATTGAAATCATTCCCACTTAGAACTGGAACCAGACAAGGCTGAGCACTATCTCCACTTCTGTTCAACATAGTGCTGGAAGTCTTGGCTACAGCAATCAGACAGAAAAATGGAATCAAAGGTATGCAAATAGGGGCAGAAGAGACCAAACTTCCACTGTTTGCTGATGATATGATATTGTATCTAGGAAACCCCAAAGATTCAACCAAGAAACTCCTGGAACTGATCAATGAATTTAGTAAAGTCTCAGAATACAAAATCAGTACACAGAAATCAGAGGCATTCATATATGCCGACAACAATCTAATTGAGAACCAAATCAAAGACTCAATTCCCTTCACAATAGCAACAAAGAAATTAAAGTGCCTAGGTATATACTTAACCAAGGATGTAAAAGACCTCTACAGGGAGAACTATGAAACACTGAGGAAGGAAATAGCAGAGGATGTAAACAGATGGAAATCCATACCATGCTCGTGGATCGGCAGACTCAATATCATCAAAATGTCTATACTACCCAAACTGATCTACAGATTCAATGCAATACCTATTAAAATCCCATCAGCATTCTTCACAGATATAGAAAAAAATAATTTTACGCTTCGTATGGAACCAAAGAAGACCCCGAATATCAAGAGCAATTCTAGGCAACAAAAACAAAATGGGAGGCATTAATATGCCAGATATCAAACTATACTACAAAGCTGTAGTAATTAAAACAATATGGTATTGGCACAAAAACAGGAATATTGACCAGTGGAACAGATGTGAGAATCCTGATATAAAACCATCCTCATATAGCCATCTAATCTTTGACAAAGCAGACAAAAACATACGCTGGGGAAAAAAAATCCCTTTTCAATAAATGGTGCTGGGAAAACTGGATAGCCACCTGTAGAAGGCTAAAACAGGATCTACACCTTTCACCTATCACAAAAACCAACTCACGCTGGATAACAGACTTAAACCTAAGGTATGAAACTATTAGAACTCTAGAGGGAAAAGTTGGAAACACTCTCCTAGACATCGGCCTGGGCAAAGAGTTTATGAAGAAGTCCCCAAAGGCAATCACAGCAGCAACAAAAATAAATAAATGGGACATGATCAAACTACAAAGCTTCTGCACAGCCAAAGAAATAGTCATGAAAGTAAACAGGCAACCTACAGAATGGGAGAAAATTTTTGCATCCTATGCATCCGATAAGGGACTGATAACTAGAATAGACTTAGAACTCACGAAAATCAGGAAGAAAAAATCAAATAACTCCATTAAAAAGTGGGCAAAGGACTTGAACAGAAACTTTTCTAAAGAAGACAGAAGAATGGCCAACAAACATATGAAAAAATGCTCAACATCTCTAATCATCAGGGAAATGCAAATCAAAACCACAATGAGATATCACTTAACCCCAGTGAGAATGGCCTTTATCAAAAAATATCCAAACAATAAATGCTGGCGTGGTGTGGAGAGAGAGGAACGCTCCTACACTGCTGGTGGGACTGCAAACTAGTTCAACCTCTGTGGAAAGCAATATGGAGATACCTTAAAGCGATACAAGTGAATCTACCATTTGATCCAGCAATCCCATTGCTGGGTATCTACCCAAATGATCCAATGACACTCTACAAAAAAGACACTTGCATTCGAATGTTTATAGCAGCACAATTCATAATTGCAAGGCTGTGGAAACAGCCCAAGTGCCCATCAATCCAAGAATGGATCAATAAAAGATGGTATATGTATACCATGGAGTACTATTCAGCTCTAAGAAACAATGGTGATATAGCACATCTTATATTTTCCTGGTTAGAGCTTGAACCCATACTACTAAGTGAAGTATCCCAAGAATGGAAAAACAAGCACCAGATATATTCTCCAGCAAACTGGTATTAACTGAGTAGCACCTAAGTGGACACATAGGTACTACAATAATAGGGTATTGGACAGGTGGGAGGGGGGAGGGGGGCGGGTATATACATCCATAATGAGTGAGATGTGCACCATCTAGGGGCTGGTCATGATGGAGACTCAGACTTTTGGGGGGAGGGGGGAAATGGGCATTTATTGAAACCCTAAAATCTGTACCCCCATAATATGCCAAAAGAAAAAAAAAAAAGAAAAAAAAAAGAGAATGAATCTAATTCTTCCATGTATCTCTCTTGCCTTGTGGCCAAGTAGAGGCAGTGATAAAACCATGATAAATGTCATAGTCCATCAGCAATTTAACCTGGTTTTCCTCATCCAACATACATTAGGATTAGACTGAGTCATTTCTATGAGTTCTTCCACTTTTGAACATCTAATAATTGTAGTTCCAAATGACCATATATTTTATAACTTTTATATCAAATATTCATATGATATAATACATTTCTGCAATACCTATGGTATTATTTTAGCTATTGATAAAGTAGTTCAGTCCTAAAATAATATGAAGTAATCAACTCTACACATCCTAATAATTCTAAGTTAAATAATAACAAGAGGCATAAACTATTGTCAGAGGTATTCTGTGAGGTTCTTCCACCCATCTAAGAAGTTTGTGACTCTTTAGGGCTTGACAGTAATGTTTTCTACCACACTGCAGATAAAATTTGCTAACATCATATGTTGAGTTATTAGACCATTGTTGAGAAAACATGCCTCATATTAGAAATGAAAATAGATGTGCTGCAACTTCACCCTCTTAGGAGTTTTATAAATGGATTTGGAAATGACTTTGTCATATTTAATAAGCTGTATTCATTTATGAGACAAAAAGTGTTCAGCTTACCATAGACCTTTCTAGTTTACTATCACTCAGTGGCCTTGGTCAGTTTACTTCTGCCTAATTCATTCATTCTATAATCATGGAAACAGAGAAGGTAGTATTTTTTAAAAAGCATCACTTTAATGCCTAGTATAAGGTATATTTTAATCACTTTTTGTTCTTATTTATTATTTATATCCACTCCTGCAAACAATTGGGAAATACTACTCTAATTCTCAAAGACACCCCAAGGGAATTACAATCTAGTATAAGAAGCAGCACGCACAAAAGTAAATCTAAGGCAGGATATGTTTAAATGATACATGAGCACAACTGTCGGTGAGTCTATTATGACAATGATTATCAAAAGGGGACAAGCCATGGAGAGGAGCCCCTAGAACAGAGTTTCAGAATAATGTAGGAGAGGGTATTTTCAAGTTATGCCTCCTCCTGCTTCTTAAGCTAAATTGCAAATAATAAACACTGCATAGAGAGAATCTGTGATAAGATTGTAAATATATAATTCTATTATTCATAAGCTATAAAGGCAATAATCCAATTCTCTTTATTCCTGCCAACTAACTGAGTGTTTGTATATGAACAATTTTGCTGATGAACTGTTAAAAGGATCCATAAATATTGGAATTTTAAGTATAATCGTTAATTAAAAATTGTTGAAAGAGTAGAGCATGCTGAAAGGCTGATAATTAATCTATATACTCTTTGGCTGTATTAAGAAAATAGAAGCCTGTTTCTTTTGTGGAGGTTCTAGGCCTCTAGAATGGAGGAATGACCAAAATAAATAATAGTCCCTTATGAGTTCTCAATCTAGCTTTACCTACCATCTTCCTAATGTCCTATAGTTAATAACATAGATACAGATGCACTACAGATGTAGATATTATTATTTAAGTAAATTTATTTTTCTTCCCACATTTAGAAAAACTTCAGCTCTGCTATTCCTCAAACTAATGTTGAAAAATCTTTTTCTTGTTCAAGTATTAACTATATTCTATATAAAATATAGATCATTTCTTCTTCCACATTATAAACTAAAGATATCCATGATGAGGTAACAACGAATACTAGATTTGGATCCATAAGTGACCTGAACAATAATGGTCATTCACCATTGTTTAAATAACAATCACTGTCTGTTCTTACCTGCATTGAGTGAGCTACACCTTGTACCTTTGGTTGACCTATCTTGTCTCTATTCCTCACCTACTTTGGAAGACATTGCCTTTCATTTGCAAATAACAAAACATAGGTGAGGAGATTTTAAATAAGGTGGCATTCGATGTCCAGTCCCACACTGAACAAATTAGGCCTAACTTCTAAGTCTGTTTTTTCTTATATATCAAACAATTATTCTTTTAAATTCAATAAAAATTATTTAATTCTTTCAAGGCCAGTGAGCTGGTGAGCACTGCAGGCACAATTCGAAAGCTATATTTCAGCTACTTAGTCCAGATGAGCAAAATTTATTTCTACATAAGGGAATTCAATTTTTCATATGCCACTTTTACATTTATTCTAAAAGCTAAATACTTCAGACCCACAAGTTTCCTTTTATCAGGAGTCTATTACACTCTTTCTTGTTAAATGTCTGAATTCTACTCTTGTCTCTAAGGGCTTGTTGGACTTGATGACAGCTCATCTGAATCATCTCAACCATTTACCTGTAACCTTCTCCTCTCATTTTGCCATGGAGTAAAACCTGTCATCTCTTTCAGTCTTTAAATTGTCTTGAATTTCCCTGTCCCTGACTTTTCTGAAATTATCATCTCAACCAAATGAAGCATGATCCAAGACTCCTTTGAATTCTGAATCAAGGCTGAACTTGGGGAGACTTTTGGGTATATGCAAGTGGTCTCCCAAGACTTGCAATTGGGGCAGTTTGGGGGAATTTTCACCAAAAAGATCCAAAAAGAAAAATTATTTAAATTCAAAAGCTATTTTAGCAGTAGAACTCAATTCTAGACTATTGAGTCTCAATTCAGGGGTCCTTCCTACCCCAAGGACCTGAAGCCATGCATATAAGAAGGTAAACTTTGTTTCCATTATCCCTCACCTCAATTGTTGGCACACTCTCTTTACATCCCAAGAGGAATGTGTGCAGGAATGAGTGGCAGTGAGTGAACGTCATGGAGTGCATGGGATGAAAGCATCGGTGCTGTTCTCCTATATGTGGGATGAGTTGTGCACACACAGTCTCACTCTCAAAATACCAGCCATGCTTTCTGTTGTGCATGGGTAAAATCAGTAGATGATCAAAGTATGATTTCACAAATCACACAGTTTATTGCCATACAAAGATAACTTTTTTCCTTAAGTCCAAATGCTTTAAAAGGGGGAAAATAATATGAGCAAGTCTGACAGGAAATACACTCCACTGGTGAGGCTTATTAACCACATAATGAATGAGTTCCAAAATAATTAAAGGACGGAATTATTGGGATGGAATTCTATCCTTCTCAGTTAGGATGGAAGTAGGCCTTCATGGAAAGAAATGTCTTCTCTCTCTTTTACATAAGCAATTCCCTGGAAGAGATGGTGTGCAACACAATGGAGATCCATGACAACGATGGTAAGGTCCCTCAGAGCTAGGGAGGGATGCTGGTATCAGCCAGGCCAGACTTCTGAGATTAGTTCCAAGGCTAACAGGCTGGGGCACTGCCACAGCCTAAGCTGTTGGGTCTTTGGAGATGCAGCCAGTAGAGTGTACCTTGCTATAGCCTATCTCTCAAAGTGTCTGTCAAACTCTTAGGTTTATATGTATTGTGAAATTTGGTAGTTTAGGTCAGTAATTTTCATATGAAGTCTGATAATGTGTGGCAACCATTCCCAAAGTAAGGGAAAAGTCACTGTCACATTCTCAAGCACATGTGAGCACACTACAACTTTTTATTATGGCAAAACATATATCATTCAGATAGCAAACTATATAAGGGTTTGGGATTATGTCAATGCTACATAATAGCTTCATACACATGGAAGCATAGGGTGTTGCAGCAGGATTCTGCCCATGTCCACCAATGCAACCACTACGAGCCCTGCAAAAAACCAGATGTCCTAAACTAATTTGTGGACACTTTATAGAAAAAGCTTAAGTTTTTATTTTATCTTTTATATATAGATGTGTTTAGATAACAGAAATCATGTCTTTCCTGAATTTTTATACACATTGTCCTTTTATCTAAAACAATTTGTGAAAATAAAAAAAAAAAAAGGGCAACCAAAGGATAGCAAATAAAGGCTATTTTATTTAGAGCTTACTATTAAAAAGAAGAAGAAGAAGTCAGCCACCATCACTTGCACTTTCCCAAAAAGTTAAAGGCAGGCAGAGGATTGGGAAATCTTTATGGTGGAAGTAAGGAAAGTCTTCAGGTGAGCCCTCATGGGCCTGTTGGCGAGCAGGAGCTGCCTGTGGCTAAGCACACGAGGGCATCCTAGGTGATTGGTTAGCAGTGCATTCTGGCTTTTTCTGGTTGATTCAAAGTTGGAAGTGGGGACAAAAATTGAAGAAGCTGTCAGTTATTAATTAAATTCTGGCCATTTCAGCCAATTGTTACAGGGGTGATTATTTGGCTTTCTGGATTATTATAAGAGATAGTGGTCTGACTTCTTACATGTCTGACTTAAAGAGAAAAAGCTGGCTTCCTGGGCTGGTTACTGTAGGAAATGGATTGGTTTCCTGAGCTGCTTGCTTCCGATCATAGGTCAGAGTTCTATTTTTGTACACTGACTGTTTATTTATATATTCAGCTACTCAGAATATAGAGCTATTGAATCTTTTGGCGGTTTAAAATTTTCTTTTTGTCTTGTTGCCTTTAAAATTAATTCCTTTATTAAACAATTGGTACTGTTACTCAAGTACTTGATAGGCTAAATTCATCTGTGATACAAAATACTAAGGTTAGCTTTAAAGTTCCAGGGAGAATGAGACAATAAAAGTGTACTTCTTCTAATGGGCGTGAAAGTGAAGCTGAGATGCAGAGTGACAGCATGTTACAGCCGAGACAGGAAGGTGTGAGAATCACCCTTTGGCAGGTTTTGTCCCCTAGGCCAGATCAAGTCTTAATACAAACTGATGCTGCACTTCACTTTCTTCCCACAGGCTGTATCTCTGTTAGAATCAATCTCTCTCTCTCTCTCTGTTTTTCTGTCTCTGTCTCTGTCTCTCCATCTAGTCATCTAGCTCTGTTTTCATACACACAAATGCACACAAACACACACATGCACATTCTTTTGTGAGACTATTTATCTAACCAGAGTTTCACTACTTTGCATTCTCTGTGAGCAGGATTAGCTGTCTTCTCCAACAGAAGCATGGCACAAAGCCAAACTAAAGTACCATTCGCACTATCAGCCTCACCCTCCCTTCTGTAGATAGAATATTTTTGAACAGGGACCAGATACTTAGAGCATATAACTGAGCAGAAAGAAAATTCATCCTCGGACAAGGCAGAGAAGGTCTCGTGAGGCTTTGATCGTCAATTGCACCTTCCTTGACACCTCTTTTCCCACTGCCCTGTGCCTTCCTGCTCTGCAGGTGTACATGGGGCCCTTCTGCTCACTTGCTCCCAGGGGCATTGGTGCAGAATCCCGGTCTTCACAGCATCTCCCACTCCTTAGCTCTAACATATTCCAAGTGTGCTCATTCTTAGTCTGATTCCCTTAGGCCCTTGTTAAATGCCTGGATAATGCAAAGAGCTTAATTTATACTTAGACAATAGTGGTTGATGGCGGTAAGCAATTATTCCTCTTATTTAACATTTGAATCCTAACAATTATGTCAATGTTTTAACATCAAAGAAAACCCAAGGGTTACATTTAAACCTTTAAACAATCAGTATGAAAAAATAATTAACATATAAATCTATACACACTTTTAAAATCTATTGGCCAATTTTCTAACTTTTTCCTATAAATAAAACAAATAATATAATATAAATTATAAGTGTTTACCAAGTTATGTAAGTTGTAGTGCCGTTTGTTCATTAAATCATTTCCATACTTTTAAAATCACTTATTGATTTTGATAAACTTGTATTTGATGTGGCTTTCAATAGCTCATAAAGCCTCTGCCTTAACCACAGTCTGACACAGAAATGTGCAGCAAGTAATCCTAATAACCTCCCTCTTTTATTATAGCAGGTGAAAGTTTCCAGCGGGTTGCCTGGGGGTGGGGGACAAGCAAGGGATTGCTCCCTACTTCTCAGACTTCAGCTCTTCCCACCTCCTTGCAAGTGTCCCTGTCCTCTGCACTTGCTGCTCTCCCAACTACCGTGCAAGATGGTACTTCCTGGGCACCAGTCCCACACTAGCTGCCACTTCTGATGCACAGCAATCAGGAAGAAGAAAGGAGGATGTGAGAAGGAGGGCATGGGAATGTGAGGTAGCCATGCCTCTGTGGTCCAATTAAGTTTTCCTCACAGCTGGAGAGGTGGCAAGTGGATGTGGAAGAGGAGAGAGATGGAGAAAGAGAAAAAGAAGATATCAAGTTGTCAGGCTTTCTTCATAAAGAGGATATAATAAAGCATTTCAAGTTGTTTACTTGGCTATATTTACATTCAATGGAGTGGATATCTTGACATTGTTTCATTTATAATAACTCTTGCAAAGAAAGGATCATCACATATCGACACTGGTACCAAACATTGAGGACGTAAAAGATCATTTCTATGGAGACATTAAAACTAATATTTAAGTCATCCCCTGAGGATGGGTGAGTTGTAGAATTAGGCATGCTGTTAAATCAAGACTATTTCTTAAATCAAAATTACATACTGAAAAATTGTTGCTTGAAATGATAGCTATTAGACTGATTCCGTTGTAGGGAATTATTATTTTTGACTCCATGTTTTAAACACATAAGCTTAATTTTTGTTTCTGTTTTATTTTGTTTTGTTTTTGATATTGAAGAAGATACTTAATCTATCTGTATTTTATTTTCCTTATTCGTTAAATGAAAATAATAATGGTGCTGCCTATACCAATTTATTATTATAAAGAAAAATATCAAGGCAACGCCTAAAACATTGTAAACAATCATTATTATTATTAATTTGAGTGATGAGGTATACATATTTTAGTCGAATTTTTCTAATCATCTTTTTTTTTTAACAGTGACCACACAGTTGTTTTTCATTTTTTGCCTTTATCACACAATGTGTGCAGTTGATATTAGTTCTAAATCTATCAAATTGCAAACACAGAAGCATCTTGTTCTTTTTCTGGAACATATAATTTTAAAATAGAAATTTTAAGTGAGATAATAATAGATTTCCACGTATTTGTTAGAAATAATGCTGACAGACCTCAAATACCCTTTAAGCAGTTCCCCCCAATGGTAACATCATGCAGAACTATAATATGATATCACAACCAGATCCCAGTGTTGATATAATCCAACCATCGCATTCAGATTTCAAGTTTGAATTGTACTCATTGCATGCTTGTATATTCGCGCGTGTGTGTGTATTTAGTTTTGTGAACTTTTATCACACCTGTAGGTTCATGTATCTACTGCTGCCGTCAATATACAGAACGGTTCTATTACCACAAGGATCATTATACCCCCTTTTATAACCACACACACCTCCCTCCTGCTCCCCCACCTGTCTGTCCTTAACTACTGGGGACCACTAATCTATTCTCTATTTTAACTATTTTTCTTTTCAAATGTTATAAGAATGGGTTCACATGATACATAACCTTTTAATATCAGCTTTAGTTTTTTTAACTCAGCATAATTCCCTGGAGACTCATGTAGGCTGGCAGCGGGTGTATCAATAGTTCATTGATTTATTAATGAACTATTAATAGCTCATTTTATTGCTAAGTGATATTCTACTGCATGGAAGAACCACACTTCATTCATTCCTTGAAGGATAACTGAGTTGTTTCAGCTTATGACTATTATGGATAAAACTGCTGAAAACATTAGGTCCAGGTTTTTGTAAGAATGTGACTTTTCATTTCTCTGGGATAAATGCCCCCAAAGTGCAATTTCTGGACCATATAATAATTACATATTTAGTTTTAGGAGAAACTGTCATACAATTTTCCAGAGTGACTATATCATGTTATATTTCCACTAAAATTATATGAATGATTTAGTTTTTAAGCATCCTTGCCAGCATTTTATGTTGTTACCATGTTGTTTTTTCCCCTTATTTTAGTCATTTTGATAGATATATGGTGATACCTTGATATCGCATCATGGTTTTACTTTGTCATTCCCTGATGGCTAATTGAACACTTTTTCATGTGTTTATTTTCCATTTGTATATCTTCTTTAGCAATCTAAAGATCTGTTTATATATTTTGCTCACTTTTTAATTGGATTATTCTATTACGTTGAGTTTTGAAAGCTCAAGATGACAGCCCCACCACACATACATACGTATTTCTATTTTTATTTTCAGTTCCTCTATTCTGCTTAACTAATCTATGTATCTAGCCTTCCTCCAATTCCACAATATCTTGATTACTATAGCTAGATAATAAACCTTAATATTCAGAAGAGTGATTATTCCCACTTTATTCTTTGTAATATGAACTATTATAGGTTCTGTACTTTTCCATATCAGTTTTAGCATAAACTTGGCAGTGATTTCAAATGTACTGTGACAAACTGATACATGTTTCTATGTTGAATCTTCCAGTCTATGAAGATGGCATGGCTTTTTATTAACTTTTCTTTGGTTAGCATTCAGTTATGCTTGCTTAATTGTATAACTAAGTATTAAAATTTTTAGACAGTGTCAATGGCATTCTGGTTTTAAATATTGGTTCTGCACGCTCATTGTTAGGACATAGAAAGAAGATTGGTTTTTATGTGATTTTTTGTCTTGATCCTGTATCCTGATATCTTGCTGAAGTCATGTATTAGTTCTATGAATTTTCTGCACATTCCTTGGGATTTTTCTATACATAGATACATGCTATTTATAAATATAAACAGCTTCTTGTCTTAATGCAGTAGATGAATTTAACATCTGGTACTGTGCCCATGCCATCACATTGGAATATAAGGCGAGATTTTTTTTTTTCAATTATGAATCAGGGTTGGATTTTGTTAAGTTTTAAAATTTTTTCTGAATTGGTGAGTATGCTCATATGAGTTTTCTACTTCCACCTGTTGGTATGACATATCATGCTGATTTTGGAATTGAGCCAATCTTGCATACCTTCAATACATCCCACTTGGTTATGGCATATAATTGTTTTTATACATTTTTGGATTTTATTTGCTAATACCTTATTGAGAATTTTTTTCTTCAGCCTGTGTTCCTAAGAGTTATTGGTCTGAAGTTTTCTTTTTTCCTTCCTTTTCTTGGGTACTATCTTTATCTGGTTTCTGTATCTGGATGTTGGGGCTAAGAACATGATACCCCAAATAATGCACCTTGACATGCTGCGTTATTTGAGTGGAAGGATATTGAAAGGCTTTCAGAAGCAAGGTCTTTCTGACTTCTCCCATGCTCCTATCTCCCGTTCTTTCTCCCTTAAGGCAGGCCATAAAAACCAGAAGTCCTCCCCACAAGGTGGGTCATAGAAACCCAAATTCCTCTCCAGAAACTAGAACTCCTCTCCCCCAAGCAAGCCATAAATCTAGGGAGATTATTCTCTGATCCCTTTCCTTCTCCCCTGAAGATCTTCATGTGACAGATGTCCTGTCCCTTAGCCAGGGCAAAGGAATGTCCTACAGAAACACAGAAAAGAATCTGAACAAATAGGCCTTGCTAAGTTCTCCTAATTTTGTTACCATTAGATCATACACCTTTTTGCCCAATCATGTTTCTCCACAACTATCTACTACTTTCATCAGATTTAGTATAAAAACATGCAGGGTTTCCTGGGTCTTTGCATTTTTATTTTCTTATGAACATTCCTGTATTATGCAAAATTTTATTAAATGAATTTGTAATCTTTTTTTTCTGTTAATATGTGTTTGTTTTATATTCAGGCCTAACCAGGAATACTAGGACAGGGTTGGAGAAATTTTCCTTCCTGACATGGGTAATGCTGACATCATACAAGCTGGGAACTGTTCTCTCATTTATACTTTCTGGAAGATGGTGTATAAATTGGCATTAATTTTTCTGTAAATATTTGGTAGAATTCTCTAGTGAAAACGTCTGGGCTTAGGAATTAGGGGCAGTGTAATTTTTCAAATTATGAATTCAATTTTTTAATTGTTATAGTGTTATTCTTGTTTTCTAACTAATCCTGGTTGAGTTTGGTAGGTTTTGTTCTTTAAAACTTGGTTCTTTATTTAACTTGTCAAATATGACCGTTAGGTTATATGTAATATTCTCTTATTATATTTTTCATGACTGCCAGACCTCTTATGACTTCCTCTCTTTTATTTCTGGTATGGTTATTTGTGCTTTCTTTCTTGCTAGAACTTTATCTATTTCATTGATTTTTTTTTTTTTTTGCAAAGCCATTTTTTGTTTCATTGATTTTCACTATTTTTTCAATGTTAGATTTTATTGGTTTCTAATCTTATCAGTATTATTTTATTCCTTCTCTTAGCTTGGGAATGCTTTATTTTTCTAATTTCTTGAGGTAGAATATCAGAATGTGAATATGAGAACTTTCCTCATTTTTAATTTAAGCATTTGATTCCATAAATTTCTTTTTCAGCATTCTCATATCTACATGCCTCATATTTTGATATGTATTTTCATTTAGGTTCAAGTATTTGTTTTAATTTTTGATTTAGATTTCCCTTTTGATGCATGCATTATTTGTATGTTGTTTAATTTTCACATGTCTTAATGATTTTTCTTTTTCTGTTAGTGATTTCCAGTTTGATTCCATTATGAGTAAAAATCATACTTGAAATGATTTCCATTTTCTTTAACGTGGTGAGGGTGTTTCAAGGCCCAGTATATGGACAATGATGATGAATGCCCCAGGCACCTGCAATTTTTGTGTTTTCCTCTATTGTTAGGTGAAATATTCTATACATGACAGTTGGATCCTGTTAATTGATTATGTTGATCAGATCGTTTATATTCTTGTTCTATAAATTGGTGACAGGGATGGTGTTGAAGCTCTGAATTGTATCTGGGAAGTTGCCTATGCTTCTTATCAGCTCTATCAGTTTTTGTCTCACTCCTTTTGAAATCTCTTTTGATAAGTACAGATTTAAGATTGTGATGACTGTTGGTGGATTAATCCTTTAACCTAATGTAATGATACTCTTTGTCTTTAGTACTTTTTTTTGCTATGAAGTCTGCTTTATCAGATGTTAATAGAGACACTTTTTAAATAGTGTTTATTAATGCTTATTCAGTTTGTCTTTTCCACCTTTTTCTTTTAATCTACCTACATCATTGAATTTTAAACAGGTTCTTGTAAAGTATACATAGCTAAGTCATGTTTTTTCACACTCCCTGCCAATCTCTGTCTGTGATTGGTGACATTTACATTTAAAGTAACTTTTGGTATGTATTCATCTATGAATACTATAAAAACCTCTATTCACATAAACTTGTCTACCACTTTAATGTTTGATTTCAACTAGTTTTTTTTGTCTTTTTTGTTGGGGGATTAGCTTCCATTTTAAAAATAGTTTTCATTGTATCTCTTTGCTTAGTTTTCATAGTTCTTTGGAGTTTTACACATACCTATGTGACATCACAATACATTAAATTCTCACTTAGCATTGTCCTTGGTAAGTTCTTAGAAACTTTGACTTTAAGTGAAACAATGTAAAACTAAACAAATTTCTTAATCATCAATGTTATAACAAAACAACATTGAAGGAAATGATATTATTCAAGGACCTATTGTACATCGTTTCACTTAATGTCGATGTTTCCAAGAATCTATTGACAATGTTAAGTCACGATTTACTGTATTTGTGTGAGTGTTTTACCACATCCTGGGAAGTATGAAGTATGGAAACATCATTTCTATTTAGGACCCTCACCTTCCTCTATTTAAATATGATTATATTAAGTGTTAGAGGATATTATAATTTTGTTGTTGTTGTTAATTTCATCTTTTCTTTTCTTTTTTTTATTTCGACATATTATGGGGGTATAAATTTTAAGGTTTCAATAAATGCCCTTTCCCCCCATTCCCCCACAAGTCTGAGTTTCCAGCATGACCATCCCCCAGATGGTGCACATCTCACTCATTATGTATGTATATACCCGTCTCCCTGCCCCCTCCCACCTGCCCAATACCCTATTACTGTAGTGCCTATGTGTCCACTTAGGTGCTGTTCAGTTAATACCAGTTTGCTGGTGAGTATATGTAGTGCTTGTTTTTCCATTCTTGGGATACTTCACTTAGTAGTATAGATTCTAACTCTAACCAGGAAAATATAAGGTGTGCTATAACACCGTTGTTTCTTAGAGCTGAATATTACTCCATGGTATACATATACCACATTTTATTAATCCATTCTTGAATTGGTGGGCACTTGGGTTGTTTCCACAGCCTTGCAATTATGAATTATGCTGCTATAAACATTCGAGTGCAGGTGTCTTTTTTGTAGAGTGTTACTGGATCATTTGGGTAGATGCCCAGTAATGGGATTGCTGGATCAAATGGTAGATTCACTTGTATCGCTTTAAGGTATCTCCATATTGCTTTCCACAGAGGTTGAACTAGTTTGCAGTCCCACCAGCAGTATAGGAGTGTTCCTCTCTCTCCGCATACACGCCAGCATTTACTTTTTGGAGACTTTTTTATAAAGGCCATCCTCACTGGAGTTAAGTGATATCTCATTGTGGTTTTGATTTGCATTTCCCTGATGATTAGAGATGTTGAGCATTTTTTCTTATGTTTGTTGGCCATTCTTCTGTCTTCTTTAGAAAAGTTTCTGTTCAAATCCTCTGCCTACTTTTTAATAGGGTTATTTGATTTTTTCTTGCTGATTTTCATGAGTTCTAATTATATTCTAGTTATCAGCCCCTTATCAGATGGATAGGACGCAAAAATTTTCTCCTATTCTGCAGGTTGTTTTTTTTCATGACTGTTTCTTTGGCTGTGCAGAAGCTTTTTAGTTTGATCATGTCCCATTTATTTATTTTTGTTGCTGCTGTGATTGCCTTTGGGGACTTCTTCATAAACTCTTTGCCTAGGCTGATGTCTAGGAGAGTGTTTCCAACATTTTTCTCTAGAATTCTAATAGTTTCATACCTTAGGTTTAAGTCTGTTATCCAAGAACCAAACGGAAAACACACCCCCAAAGAGGAGCACAAGCCCCCTAGAAACAGACACCAACCCAAATCAGGCAACCAAAATGATAGAAGAGGAATTTTGAATGTGGATCATAAGAAAATTCAATGACCTGCAAGAACAACTCAATAACCAACACAAAGAAACCACAAAAAGCCTCCAGGACCTGGAACAAAAGTTCACTAAAGAAATCGACACAATGAAGAAAAGTTTAACTGAACTCCTGGAAATGAAGATATTATAATTTTTGTTACAGTCATCATATGTGATATAAAACTCATAAAGAATATGATAGCATATTGCATTAAATCATATTTCTGCTCCTTCTATCGGTCCTTCTTCCTTCTTTAGGCTCCAAGATACTTTATTTTTTTATTTCTTTTTAAGTTAAAAAAAATTTAAGCTAATCTTTAAGGATAGGTCTGCTAAAGGCTTTATTGATTTTTTTTAAGTTTTCCCTTGTCTTAGAATGTTTCAATTTCCATAAACATGGTTTTGATGGATACAAAATTTGCAAATAATAAAACTTTTCTTTCAGCACTTGAAAAATATAATGTCAATTTTTTTATGGCTTCCTAGATTAAGATGAGGAATCTTCTGTCATTTGGATTTTCTTAACCTTGAAGAGTATAATTATAAATGTGTCCTGGCATGACTGGTTGGGGCTTTATACTATTTGGGAATTGATTAACATCTTGAATCCCTAAGTTTGTGTTTTGTAAACCTTAAGAGGTTTTCAGCTATTATTTCTTCAGATATTCTTCCAGCCATAATCTCTTTTTCTTGTCCTTGTGTCACTTTGATGATACAAATGTTGACTCTATTTTTTTCAGTGTTTATTCCTTTGGATTTTCAGATTGCATGAATTATACTATTCTTTTTATTTTATTTTTATTTCAGCATATTATGGGGGTGCAAATGTTTAGGTTACCTATATTGCCTTTGACTCACTCACGTCAGAGCTTCAAGCATGTGCACCACATCCATTAGGTTTAAATATACCCATCCCCTTCTTCTGCTGCCCATGGCCAAACACCCAAGTAATGTTACTACAATATGTGGACATAAGTGGTGATCAGTTAATACTAATTTTATGGTGAGTACATGTGGCATTTGTTTTTCTATTCTTGTGATACTTCACTTGGTACAATGGACTCCAGCTCTATCCAGGATAATATGAGTTGCTAGATCACCTCTGTTTTTTGTGGCTGAGTGAAGTCCATGGTATACATATACCATATTTTATTAATTTACACATGTATTGATGGGCACTGAATGGTTTCCACATCTTGGCAATTGTGAATTGTGCTGCTATAAACATTCAAGTGCAGATGTCTTTTTTATAGAATGTCTTTTGTTCTTTTGGGTGGATGCCCAGTAATAGGATTGCTGGATAAAATGGTAGTTCTATTTGTAGCTCTTTGAGGTATCTCCATATTACTTTCCATAGAGGTTGTACTAGTTTGCAATCCAACCAGCAAAGTATGAGTGTTCCTATCTCTCCACATCTATGCCAACATTTATTGCTTTGGGACTTTTTGATAAAGGCCATTCTCACTGGAGATAAGTGATATCTCATTGTGGTTTTGATTTGCATTTCCCTGATGATTAGACATGTTGAGTATTTTTTCATGTTTGTTGGCTATTAGTCTATCTTCTTTTGAAAAGTTTCTGTTCATGTCCTTTACCAATTTTTTGGTTGTTTGATTTTTTTCTTGCTGATTTTCTTGAGTTTTATATAGATTCTAGTTGTCAGCCCTTTATTGGATGTCTATCATGCAAATATTTTCTCTCATTCTGTAGGTTATCTGTTTGCTGTCATGATAGTTTCCTTTCATGAAAGTTTCCTTGGCTGTGCAGCAGCTTTTTAATTTGATAAGGTCCCATTTATTTACTTTTCTTGTTGCTGTGGTTGCCTTTGGGGTCTTCTTCATGAATTCTTTCCCTAGGCCAATGTCTATAAGAGATTTTCCAACATTTTCTTCTAGAATTCTTATAATTTCATGCCTTAGGTTCAAGTCTGTTATCTACCATGAGTTGATTTTTGTGAGAGTGAAAGGTGTGTATCCTGTTTCAGTTTTCTACATGTGGCTGTCCAATTTTCCCATCACCATTTATTGAATGAGGATTCTATTCCCCAGTGTATATTTTGTCTGCTTTGTCAAAGATTAGATGGCTATATGAGGATGGTTTTATATATGGGTTCTCAGTTCTGTTCCATTGGTCTATGTCTCTGCTCTTGTGCCAGTACCATGGTGTTTGATTAATTAGAAGCAGAAAAAAATGAGTCTAATAATCTCAATCATGAATGAAAAAGAAGAAATTACCACTGATATCATGGAAATACAAAATATCATATATGAATACTATAAGAACCTCTATTCACATAAACTTGAAAATGTGGAGAAATGGACAATTCTTAGAAACACAGAGCCTTCCTAACTTCAATCAAGAAGAAATAGAATTTCTGAACAGACCAATATCGAGTACCAAAATTGAAACAGCAATAAAAACTTTCCTAAAAAGAAAAGTCCTGGACCAGATGGTTTTACACTCAAATTTTACCAGACCTACAAAGAAGTGGTGCCTATCCTGCAGAAATTATTTCACATAAAGAAGGAAGGTATCCTTCCCAACACGTTTTGTGAAGCCAACATCACCCTGATACCAAAACCAGGAAAGGATGCAACAAAAAAAGAAAACTACAAACCAATATCCCTTATTAATATAGATGCAAAAATTCTCAACAGAATCCTAGCACACTGAATTCAGGTGCTTGTCAGAAAAATAATTCATGACGACTAAGTGGGCTTCATCACAAAGATGCAGGAATGGTTCAACATACACCAATTTATAAATTTAATTCACCACATAAATAGAAGCAAAAACAAAGACCATATGATCCTCTCAATAGACTCAGAAGAAAGCATTTGACAAAATTCAGCATGCTTTTTTTTTTTTTTATTTCGGCATATGATGGGGGTACAGATTTTAAGGTTTCAATAAATGCCCTTTCCCTCCTCTCCCCACAAGTCTGAGTCTCCAGCATGACCATCTCCCAGACGGTGCACATCTCACTCATTATGTATGTATATACCCACCCCCCCACCCCCCTGCCCAATACCCTATTACTGTAGTGCCTATGTGTCCACTTAGGTGCTGCTCATTTAATAAGAATACTTAACAAAATAGGCATAGATGGGACTTACCTAAAAATGATGTATGCTCTATATGACAAACCCACAGCCAACATCATACTAAAATGAGAAAAATTGAAAGCATTCTCACTTAGAACTGGAACCAGACCAGGTTGCCCTCTATCACCACTTTGATTCAGCATAGTGCTGGAAGTCCTAGCCAGAGCAATCAGATGAGAGAATGAACACAAAATTATCCCAATGGGGGCAGAAGAGGTCAAACTATCACTCTTTGCTAATGATATAATCTTATATCTATAAAACCCCAAAGATTCTGCCATGAGACTACTAGAATTGATAAATAAATGCAGCAAAGTCTCAGGTTACAAAATCAATGTAGTGAAATCAGTAGAATTCCTATACACCAACAACAAACTGAGAACCAAGTAGAAGACTCAATACCCTTTGCAATAGCAACAAAGAAAATAATATAACTAGGACTATATTTAACTAAGGAGGTAATAGACCTCTGCAAAGAAAACTAAGAAACACCCAGGAAGCAAATAGCAGAGAACATTAACAGGTGGAAGGCTATACCATGCTCATGGTTCAGCAGAATCAACATTGTTAAAATGTCTATACTACTCAAAGTGATCTACATGTTTAATGCAATCCCTATTAAAATACCAACATCATTTTTCACAGATCTAGAAAAAATAATCCTATGCTTTGTATGGAACCAGAAAAGATCCCATATAGCAAAAAGAACAAATTGGGAGGCATTGATTTACTAGACTTCAAGCTACACTACAAGGCTATAGTAACTATTATTCTCTTTAGAGATAAGGTCTAACATCATGTGCCACCATGCCCAGCAGATTGTGTGAATCTAATTGTTCTATCCTCAAGTTCACAGTTTCTGTGCTCTGTTGTATCCAGTCTACTGTTGAGCACATTCAGCAACTTTTTTATTTAGGTTATCTTATTTTTTAGTTCTATATTTTTCATTTGTTTTTATAATTTCCATTTTTATGAATATTTTATATTTTTGTCTCCACATAATTTGCAATAGATTGTTGAATCTCTTTTATGATGTTGTTGAATCTCTTTTATGATGTCTTCATAAAAGAGATTTATGAATCTCTTTTCAACATCTGACTCAGATCAATCTTGGCATCAGTTGCTTCTTTCTCATTAAAGTTGTGATTTTCCTGTTTCTTAGTATTACAGGTGATTTTCACCTGTATCCTGGACATTTTGACAATTTTGACCTAACATTATCTTGAAGAAATTAGGTGCCATCTTTTCAAGGACATTACATGCTTTTCTTATTTTTCTCAGAAGGATGATGTGATCTATAATTTACATTTAATTGTTCCTACTGAAGCACAAGGAGAATGAATGTTATGAGATCTTTTGGTTCAACAACACTTAGAATCTTCTTTAGACTTTATTTTAAATATTTAGTATCATAATGTATAAATTCTTATTAATGATGCCTTGATATGTTTCAATCAAAGAGAGATATTTCCAAAGTGGCTTTTTCAGCTTTTTGATACTCTATTTTCACAAGTTCTTTTTATAAAAATATCTATTGTAATATTATATTGTACATCCTTAAACACTTATTGCCTATTCTTATAATGAATTAATTAAAATATTATTAAGGCTTCATTCCTCTAAAATGAGTCTAAGCAAATGAGATTTGGAAGATTATTTTGGAATTTTCACTGCAGTCCAAATAGATTGTTTAAGTTTTATAAAATACTTTGGAAGATTGAATATCATAATGTAGGCTGGATATCACTAATTCATTCCATAGAAGTTACCAATGGGATAAACTAATTTGGGCTCTATTTTGTTAAATGGAAAACACCAAAATTGATTCACTTTGATTTGAATGAGGAGTTTTGCAATTTACCAAGATCATTAGTTTTTTTCTCTCACAAGCCATATCATCAAAATGTTCTATGTCAGGTCATTTGAAAGCTTGAAAATAAGCATGAACAAATTTACTAGACTAAAGATTTTTCCTCTTCCCAGAAAACATCAAGTCAATATAAAACAACCGCAACAAATAACATGTATATTTTAAGTTTTTATATCATATTGTCATTTGTCAAGAGGGAGTATCCTTTCTTACACAAGTTTATGGTTGTCAGTTTTGTCTTAAATGGCAAAAGAAAACAACTTATTACCAGACTCCATATAAATCATTTTGCCATTCTTCCCTTAAGTAACTCAAGTTTTTCTTTAAACTTTCTTTTTTCCCTAACAGTCAAAAAGGAAAAAAAAAAAACCTTCTTTGTTTTATATCTGATCTATTTAACTTTCTATACTTTGATATATATGTGTATGTAGATGTACATAATATTATGTGTGTGTATATATAGGTGAACTGAGAAGAGAGTTGTATCAGTACTAAACTTAAGATAGAATATATAAAAGAAAAGAAAAATCTCTTAATAATAATATTGGAAATGGGGAGATGGCTGAATAAAAATTTACTCAATTTTTTCACCTTTGCTTTGAGTCTATTTTTGCAACATTGGGAAATCACATTATTTATCTAGCATTTAGTTTGATCTTCTGTAATATATTGATGTAAACATCCACAATTCCATATGTCTATAATTCAGGTTTACCAACTTTCTGGTGTCAAAAATTAGCTCCCAATAAAAACTGCCTTACTCAAAACTGAGAAAGAGGTAGATTTCTGAAATAATTCAAATAGTTCTGATAGTCCTCAGGAGGAGACTATATCCTTATGAGGTGTTTGTAAAGGTTACTCAGTGGTGGATATTGTTTTCTTCTTAGTCTCCTCTTGAAAGATAATGTGAGAGTTCCTGCTGGTGATAGAAAGGTAATGTGAGAGTTCCTTTTGGTCTTCACTTGGAGTGAAGACCAAAGAGTCCAAAGTTGTGCAGATGCTCCTATGGCTCCCAGAGCATGTCTGCAAATAAAGTTCCAATTTGGCTTGCTTTTAATATTGCCTTGCCTTCTATAGGTTTTCAGTTATTTAAGACAAGGAAAACAAAAAAACTGCCATTTCTATTATGTTTTGCAAAATAGGCTATGAAAGAGTTTCAATTTATGTTCTATTTAATTTTGTAGAGATATGAGAGAAATAGCTCTTTTGTTTCACGAGTCTTGGGTTAAAAAACACATACAGAAGATAATCCAGAAGTCACAGATCCACTGAACTGACAATGGTCCACCAGTCTTCCTTCCCCATCATCCCCACCTGCTCTGCCACACACCCTATCGTTGAATCAAGCTCTTGTAAAAAATATGCATTTCTAAACTTTTCCCTTAGTTAGGAAGAAGGTCTTTTACAGGTGGCTCTGAAACCCCTGACACAGAGAAAACTGGCTAGATAATCCATATCGTCTCTAGTGTAATGATTGTGCAGGATGGTTTCCGAATTGGGACTGCTTCCTCAGGGCTCTATACCTACTGTCTGTACAATGAAAATATATTTTATTATTAGTCATAATAAAAGATGAAGGTGAGGAGAAAGTAACTATGAATAAAATATCAATAACTATTAATCACACTATCCCTAGCATTACACTTCTATAATTAGGTGTTCATATGCCAGGCTTGATCATGCTCTCCCCTCCCCTACAATAAATCTACCTAGCTATCTGTCTGTCCACCTATCTATGTGCAATTTTGGTACTCACTCTTGTGAAGCAAATATTACATCTCTCTCTTACAGGAAACATTGAAGAATGTAAAGATATCTCATATTCTTCTCTTGACTACAGGATGTCTTATGAACATGTATAATAATGTAATATTAAGGACCACTGAATAGCATAGGGGTATTTATACTTTTTTTTTGTTCTGAGTTTTTGTAAGAATACTACCTATTAATGTAAAAAGGATGCTAGTTGATTAATGAGACCATCATCCTCTCCTACCAAATGATCTTATCACTGTTATCATCATTCTAATATCATCATCAAGTTCAGTGTATTTTTGATTAAAAAGCTTTTTTAATGATTAAAAATAATAATATTTTATGATACAATTTCCATTCCCATAAATAAAATTTCATTGGCGCACAGCTGCACCCATACATTTATATATTGTCTCTGGCTGCTTTAATGACACAATGGTAGAATTTAATAGTTGCAATAAAGACGATCTGAACAACCAAGCCAGAAATATGTATTATTTCTTCCTTTAGAAAAAATGTTTACTGATCCATTGAAGTACAATATGCTGACTTTCAAGGACACCACTTAGTAGACCACAAAAAATTGGTTAGGATTCCCATTCTGAAACTAGGTCGTGTATGTGTCAATACATATGAAGTTAACAGTCTTTTTTTTTCGTACTTGTTTTGTAATGTAGTCACTATCATAAGGTAGACAATCCCTCAGAAATATTTAATAATAGGTTCAATGTTTTAGCTCACAGAGATTTAATTAATGCATGTGTTTAGAAATCAGGAAGCATATTATAATTAACTAATAAAAACTATGAAATATTTATAAGAAACAGACAGAAAACAATAAACAAAGTAAGTATATTCCAAAGTGAATATATTATACTAAACATTATTTAAAACTTATCAAGATACATATTTAATATTACAATTTGCATTCTGGTTTGTTAACTTTATTTAATTGCATCATTTGCTATTTAGAGAGGAAGAATTGTTTTCATTTACTTAACCCTTTATGTAGAATTAGCAAATAGGGAGACAATTTACATTTAGTATTTTATTGGGGGTATTAGATTTAAATATGCATTGTCAATAGAAATAAATACTCATGATTTTATACCTTGGGGGAGAAATAGTGCTTGATTTGTATTTACTGTTCTTACACAGCATTCCCTATGCGACAAATATCTCACATTTAAATACATAGAAAATATACCAAAAATTAAAAGAGCCTTTCTTTTTTCTTTTTAAGCAAAAGCACAAGGATGTAAATTTTCAGTTAATATTTCTCTCTGTAAAAAGATAGGACTGGATTTGCTCACAACTTAAACTCTGGAGGATTTTTTTTTCATATCTGTATTATATTCTTTATTTTATTTTATTTTTTTTGAGACAGAGTCTCGCTTTGTTGCCTAGTTGCTATAGTGAGTGCCGTGGCATCAGCCTAGCTCACAGCAACCTTAAACTCCTGGGCTCAAGCAATCCTCCTGCCTCAGCCTCCCGAGTAGCTGGGACTACAGGCATGCGCCACCATGCCCGGCTAATTTTTTCTATATATATTAGTTGGCCAATTAATTTCTTTCTATTTATAGTAGAAACGGGGTCTCGCTCTTGTTCAGGCTAGTTTCGAACTCCTGACCTTAAGCAATCCACCCGCCTCGGCCTCCCAGAGTGCTAGGATTACAAGCCTGAGCCACCGCGCCGGCCTTGTATTATATTCTTTAAATAAATTACCTGGTTGAATTTTCGAAGAAAAATAATCTATGTTAAAGTGAATAAATGAATAAAAAGATTAATAAAATAAAAGCAATACGATTTTTCTTCAAAAGTAGCATGTGGCTACAAAGTATGGAGGTAACCATTTGTGCAAAGGAAATGAAAGCCACTGTGAAGCCAACATAAAATGCCATGGAATTTGTCAGGGTGGAGATGAGGAAAGGAGGAGACAGACAATGCCACTGGACAGGCAGAGGAGACACACGGCAGATGTGTTCACACAGAGGGAGGAGTCCAGGCGGTGCTCTGATGGGGAGCCTAAATGCCCAAATAATTGGCAATAAGCTTCCTTCTGCTAAAAGCAGTGTTTGGGGTACATTCTTAAAAAATATGGTAGAAACATATACATGATACAACATTTACCATTTTTAAGTGTGAAATTTAGTGTTATTAAGTTTATTCGCATTGTGGAGCCACTATCACCATCATCCGTCTCCAGAAATCCTTTCATCTTGCAAAACTGAAACTCTGTACCCACTAACAACTCCCCATTTCCTTCTCTTTTCCAGACCCTGACAGCCACCATTCCACCTTCTGTTTCTATGAATTTCACTATGGTAGCTCCCTCATGTGAGTGGAATCATACAGTATTTTTCCTTTTGTGATTAGCTTATTTCACCTAGTATAATGTCCTGAATGTTCATCTATGTTGTAGCATATGTCATTATTTCCTTTCTTTTTAAGGCTGAATAATATTCCATTGTGTATCTAGACCACATGTATTTGTTCATTTATCTGTCACAGACACTTCATTTGCTTCTAAGGTTTGGCTGCTGTGAACATGGGTATATAAATATCTCTTTGAGATTCCCTTTTCAATTGTTTGGGGTATATATCAAGAAATGAGATTGTTGAATCACATGGCAGTTCAATTTTTAATTTTTTGAGGAACCACAATCCTGTGATACGTTCTTGGGTGAGGAAACAAAAGGAGTCATCAGAGACTGTGGTACCTTGAGAACAGAATGCTGAAAAAAGAGAAAGTTAGTCCTAGTTGAGAATCAGACTTGTGTCTTTAGGAAATCAGATTTTCTAAAACCCAGTAAAAAAGTAAGAATAATTTAATTGTCAGGTGCTCTTTTAGATCATCTGGTTATATAATTTTAAATAATGTCATTAGAGAATAAAGTGAAACAAAAATTTGTGGTGGAGGAGGCATCTGACTTGGGGATTCAGGCTGCTTATAGTGAAGGTGTTGAGTAATAGACATCGACTTTTCCATTTCCATTGTGTTGACAGTTAATACTAACAATTTTAAGTAATTGTAGAGCTTACCCTCCTGACTGTTTTCAGGGCTGCTCAGTCCACTTTAGGACTGTGTCCTGATACTTTAGAGACATATTAACATACCGTCTGCTCCACATGACAGAATTCTGAAAAGTCGCAGAATCTAGGTCTTAATTTAAGAATTGGGAGAGCAGGAAATGCTTATCAAACAGAAGACCTGGAGGAAATCAGTAGCTGCCTGCCTACCTGTCCTGAAGGCTGACTATGGGGAGGAAGCTCTGTTGTTTCAGAGGTCAACATGCAGACAATCATGGAAGCGAAACAAAGGAAGATCTTGGTTCAACCCAATGAAGAATTCTTTATCGGCCAAACTGTTTTGCTGTGAGAGTAGAACAGCAGTTTCCAGGGACTGAATCATGTGGAAAACTGGGAGACAGTAATCAAAAATAAAATTTTGGTTATACAATGAATGGTTTGGGGATCTAATATACAGAATGAACACTGTAGTTAATAATATTGTATTGTTTACTTGCAATTTTCTAAGAGCAGATCTTATGTAACTACACCATACACACTCATAAAAAGGATAAAGACATGTAGCAATAAATGTGTTGATTAATTTGACTGCGGTAATCATGGCACAGTGTTTACATATATGTGTGTATGTGGGTGTGTGTGTATATATCTTAAATCATGTTGTATGCCTTGAATATTGTCAATTATGCCTCAATGGAGCTGAAACAACAGCAACAAAAAAAAAGTTTGCTTCCCTAGGTAGTGAGCTTCCTATCACTAGAAGTGTTTAAGCAGAGACAGGGACCATCTACTCAGAAAATCTGTTTAAGAGCTCTATATTATTCTAAAAATTTGACAACATGATATAAAATGACTATTTGAGCCTTAAGAATTTTTTTAATAAATGAAAATATACCCCTGTCTTCTGTATAGGGTTAGTGAATGGAATTTGTAAATTAATGGAAACTATTTTAATGTACATTAACATTTGATTCAAAATACAAAATCAATTGTTCATACTTCTAATGTTTTCATTTTTATTAAAGCATGCTCTTGTCCAGTCTGGTTTTCTTAAATTCACAAGATTTTGCTATGATTCCAAGAAGAGTTTGCAAGCATATAGTCTATTTAGCTTAATATATTCTCTTATATTTATTAAAATGTATTTTCTCTGAGAAATTCCTGCCACAGCAGCCATCCCTCATTAGCAACATTATGATAATTTGAACACATAAAAGGGCCCCATTATCCTCCACAGAAAACCTTTCTTCCCGAATATTGCATAATACTTAATCTTTGGAAATATCCCCATGCTCTTCACTTGTGCCCTTCCAGTCAGCCAAGGACCATCAAATGTATCCAGAAAAAAAACATTGAGAGAAATTCTCCCCCACTTCCAAAAACCTCGCCTTAATAGAACACTTGGCAACCAGGGACTGTCTCAATGTCTCTCCTCTTTGACTCTATAAACTGCTTGCTTTCCCAACACCATCAAGCCTCTGCTGAAACATTTATGAATTACTACAACCTCAAGTCATGAACAGCCAGCCTTTGTTAATTTTGTCTCAGACTCAGTTTTGTGGTTGACATCTCCTTCTTGGGGATATTGAGCTTTGTTATTAAACAGAGTTCAAAAGTGCAATAATTTCATTACATTGATAAAGTTCCCTTTTCTTTAAAATAACTTCCCTGTAACTTCTGGCTAAGCCTGAAATGTCAGGGACAAGTCCTTTCTTTCCACAGTTGAGGAATGTGGTCTAGAGAATGACCCGGGGCAAGGATTTAGACTGGGTGCAGTGGTGTGCTAGCAAATGCTTAAGAATCAATTCTCAATAAATAAATGAATAAAGAAAAACAAAAGACCTGATGTTTAGTGTTTGTATGCACATACTCCCACGTGGCTGATTTCGAGCTGCCCACATGTCCTCACAGAAGGTGGAATAGGGCCGTGTGCTCCATGCACTCTGGCAGTGCCGGGGCCGGCTCCTGCACCAGCGTCTGGCTCTACCTCCTCTTCGGCACGTTCCAGAACCACTGTGCGTCAGCCTTCTGAGCCTTAGTGTCATTACTTTTAAAAATGAGGAAAATGCCAGATCATTAAGTTACTTGTTTGATCACATAGCAAATACATGGCGTGTGGTATTAGCCTCTGCTCTCAGCACAGTTCATCATTCGCAAAACCTCCCTTAGAAATGGGGTCTAGTAATTTAAATGTCAAGCTGTAAAATGAATAAATAGCACACTTTTTCAAAGGAGTCATTTTTGCTGACTCTGGATGCAATAGAAGTTGCTTAAAACAGGTGACATACACACTGCAGATGGGAATATCGAAAACACACTTCACTACATTCACAGTTTTGCCAAGGGCTAGACTTGTCATAATTAACAACTCACCAGGATATTTTCTTTGCCAAATGAGTAGCCAGTCAAACAATGCACAGGTACTGGGCACTTCTCTCGCCCAGGTGCTCTGCTGGGGGCCAGCTCTATACCTCCAGCAAGGGTGGCCAGCTCACCCTCAGCTCTATTTGCAGGTGTGAAAATTTATCCACAGATATTCCAATTCAAATGCAAGCCTGTTTGCTTGTGACCCAGTTTGCTTAGTAGTTGTACTTTGAAGGGAAGAAAGAAAGGCTTTCCTCCTGCTGTTGCCTAATTGGAACCATCTGTTATTGTCTTTGTCTCCACTAAAGAAGCTGTCATCTGAGACCTGCATCTGCCACCACGGATAGCCAAGCCTGGAAGCCTTGGATCAGACAGCAGCCTTCTGCGGGAAGGCAGAGTGCTGGGTCTGCAAGGACATTGTTCCTAGGATCCCTTGTCAGGGAGAAGATATTCCAAGAGTAACTCTATTGCAAAGGAAGGTAATGCCATCAAAACATATTTTATTTTTGTAGAAAGTAAGATTTAGAATTTTACTTGAAAAAGGAAGGATTGTGACAACTCTGGACAATACTCACCTGTATTGAGCACCTACTTTGTGCCAGTTATCTTACATCTACTGTCTCACAACAATTCCATGAGATAATATCATTATTTTCATTTCATAGATGAAGTCACTGGGGCTTGAGCCTGGTTCCCAAGGCTCAGAGCCAATAAGTGCAAGGCAGAGTTGAGTGACTCAGTAAAGACCCCTCTGGAATAAAAGCCCATGCTATTTCTAGACATGACAGCAGGAGTCAGCAAAACAGGGGCCAAATCCCGCCTGTCACTTGTCTGGGGGCAGTCCAAATACTAAAAATACTTCTTACACTTTTTAATAGTTAAAACAATTAAAACTAGTATTTTGTGACACATGAAAGTTATTTGAAATTTTATTTTCAGTGTCCCCGAAGAAAGTTTTCTTTAAACTTTAAAATAAAAGTTTATTATTTTCAATAATAAATAAAATGAATTTATTTATTATTCATAAATAAATGAATGTCATTCATTTATGTACTGGCGAAGGTAGCTTTCACACCACAATAGCAACACAGTACCATTTGGCCCCAGAGACTAGACTGTGTAGTACCTAGCCTTTTACAGAAAGGGTTGCTGACCCTATACTTACACAGTGGCTCTCAAACTTGAGCGTGCATCGGAGTCACCTGGAATGCATGCTAAACCCACAGCTGGGTCTCACTCTGGAGGCTCTAATCCAGTAAATCCAAGATGGATTTACTTAACATCCAGTTTTGAAATGTTCCCTGGTGCCACTTTTGCTGCTAGTCTAGAGAGGTAAAGCACAATTTCTAATTAGCGGAAAGGGTTCTTTTGCTAATAAGATTCTTCAGTTATGAGTTCAAACAGTGAATTTTGAAGTTAGATGATAAAACCTTCAGCAGTTCTGTAAGCCTCCCCACTCTGTGTCTTTTCTTTCTGTGATGTATTTAGCACTTGCACTTTCAGATGACTCTTAAGCAATTGTTTGCATTTGCATGGGTTTAGTTTCCTTCTCCTTGTATTTTACATTTAGTGAGAGCAAGGGTCCCAGAGTTGGCAGCCTGATGTCCATGCGATGGCTATTGCAGGCCTGCTCGCATGCCATGGGTGACAGGCGGGATAGCAGAATGGAAAGATTACAGGCAAATATGCTCTAAATCCAGACTATTTTGTTTGCTTTTTACCCAAATTTGGGCACATTACCCTATAAGGTCCTCAGTTTCTTCCTCTGTGAAATGAGCATGGTAATATGTGCCTTACAGAATTCCACTGAGTTTTATTTCAGATCAAATAGGTAAAGCATTTTTGATGTCTAACAAACTGTAAAGAACCTGGAAGCTCGAGAGTTTCATTGCACAGTAATTGAACAAAAGCTCTTGGTTCCTTAACACTCTAATGAGGAGCATGTGACCAGGAAAGTCTTTTCCTCTGCTGGGTTCATGGATTGAATTCCAGACATTGTCTGACGGGAACATTGAACCCATGACAACTTGGGAGCACATAATACCCACCTTCCTCACACCTCGCCACCACCTTGGCTGGGGTCTGGGGGGCTCTAGATAACACACAGGTGGACGATCTCACAAGACTGCATGCAAACTAGGGGGGTAGCTGCCTGGGGAAATGGGCCTGGCGTGACCCAAAGAAGAGTGAAGAAGTCTAGAAAGGAAAACACAAGAACGGACACCACAGCTTCAATGTCTATATTATTTGTTGCAATCTCCCAAAATAGTGCAGAGGTTAAGAGCTCCAAATGTGGAACTGACTGCTTGGCTGGGTGTTCTGACTCCAACGTGAGGTTGTGGTGTGTCATTAGGGAAGTCACTTAATTTCTCTACTCTTCGGTTTCAGCATTTCTAAAAATGGGGCAATCAAGGAACCTACTTTATCTGATGCTTATGAGGGTCAAATTAGTAATTTTATGTAAACTTGAAGCTTGGACCAAGATAAATGCTAGCCAAAGGAAACACTTATGTACCACGTACATGTTCTAAGTGCTCTACTTCTATAATATTAACTCATTAATAAAACAAAACATAGATTTTTATACATCCTATGAGTTCAATGAAAAAATGTGTAGAGGAAAACCTGGTAGAGTTTACACTAATCTATTTTGGATCATTGTTAATGTGTTTAAGTGTGTGTGTGTGTGTGTGTGTGTGTGTGTGTGTATGTGTATCTTTTCTTGCCTTTGGTGGTATATATCATGACAAAATGTATTATTTTATGATCAGAAATAACTGCACATGTTTTGCTTGTTCTCAGTTTTCCTGCTGTCATTATATATTCATCTCTTTATTTTGCATGATTCTCTGGACCAATCTAAGGTGCTACTCAAACCTTCTGCTTTTTCTGGAACTCACAACTCATAGGCAGTGAAAGGTACCTGGGTGGCAGAATATTTTGAATAAGACTTTTCCCAATTTCACTCTATTCTTTTTGAAAGCTCACCACCATTCTGCCAAAAAACATTTGGAAGAGGGAGGAGGAGGAGGAAGAGGGGAGGAAGAGGAGAAGAGAAGAAGGAAGGGAAGAGAGTGAGGGAGAAAGAATCACTCAAAGGCCTTTAACAGATCCTTTAATAAATATTCTCTAGATTTTACAGAAGCAGGACTACTTCCAAGGAAAATGGAACCCAGCCTGCCAGCATGGGTGCACCCTGCTCTTCACGGGCCTTTCCACCGTGCCTGCTTGGTGACTCTTTCATGTCCACACTCAGCTTTTGTGTAATCTCTTTCCTGGCTCTGGAGACCATCTTGGTGAAGATGCCACACATCCTGCCTTTGGGCAGAGGGACTTTCCAACACAGTCCCCCTTTTTGTTTTCCTTCTAATCTCCTTCGCAGATGGATCCTTCAGCACTGACTAGTTTTAATAACGGATTATTTAGAATGATAGTCTCCAACTTAGCCAGTAAATTGTTGACTGAAAGGGGCTCCATTTGTGGCCAGGTTGAGGAGTGGGGAGTACAGAGGATTGCGAATAGGATCACTCATGTTTCTGTGAACTAAAATAAAATCTTAAGCTTCCCCCAACCCCCAGCACAGGCTGACTGAATGGACCCCCTTCCTGCCCAAGAGGATATCCTAGAACTGAATTGCCTGCCTCCAGGAGGGAGGTCAAACATTCCTCAGCATTCCCCTCTCCCTTCTTGGGGACATCCTTTGTAGTTATTTATCAGGCCTAAGTCTGTGTAAAAGAAACCTGCAGGTCTTCGATTTACACAACAAATATATATCAGGTGACTTGCCTCTGATTAACAGACCTCCTTATCTTAAAACATTCCAAACCTTTAGACAAAGCTTCATGTCTTCAACCAATTACAAGTCAAAGAATCTTTAAACTCACCTATAACTTGTAAGCCACTGCTTTGAGATGGCCCACCTTTTAGGGCCAAACCAACGTTTGCCTTCCATGTATTGATTTATGACTTTACCTGTAATCCCTGTCTCCCTGAAATATATAAAAACAAACTGTAACCCAGCCACAGCAAGTCCACTTGCTCAAGGCTTCTTGGGCATGGCTCTGGGTCATGGTCCTCAAAATTGGCTCAGAATAAACCTCTTAAAATTATTTTACAGAGATTGGCTTCTGTTCTGTTTACATTTCTCATGCATAAGGGACTGTTTTATATCTGTTCCTCTTTTTGCCAGAACTCTTCTCTAGTCTTCTCTACCTCACACATAACTCACAGGCAGATTTCATTTTCTGCAGGAAGCTTTCTTTGGTTTCAACCTGAGATGGTTCCCTGCCTTCTGCTACTGTACTGAATCTGCTGTTTCCTTCTCTCCTCTCACATTCCCACTGAGGCCTAAAAATAGTCATGTGACCATGAGCTAATTGACACACTGTTTTTTGTTTGCTTTTATTCTTTATTTCCATTAATCTCTGTATCCCAGAACAAAATATCCTAGTGCACTTCAATGGGTAAGGATGATAAAATAATGAAAGAAGAAATAATAGATGTTGAAATGATGGAATGAAGAAATGAGGATAATTTTGCCTGACCTTTTCTGCTTGTTCAGTTAAGCCAGGGACCTAAACAAGATCAGTCTTAGACAGTTTTTTCATCTTTAAACTTAACTGTTTGTACCTATAGAAGAAAGGCTTTTGTAGGGAAAACAAACTACTTTAAGAAGCCAGCAAAGCATTATATTTGTGATTCACATTACAAACAAGCTAAGCATAAACCTAAAACTCTATCCTGAAATGCTCAGGCTTCATCTTTAATCTCTGTATGAAAATGATTCATTAAGAGCTTACTGTTTACCACAGCTACAAGGCATGAAAAAAAAAAAAAAAAAAGAGCTTACTGTTTACAGCTGATTACCAGAAAGTAATGTTTTTCCGCATCCGAGAAATATTCTACCAGCAAGGAGTTTCTAGAAAAAACAGAGAGAGTCTCAGATGCTCATGCAAAAACTATTAAGGTATTACTCATTCTATACTAAAATGAGTGATTAATGGTTTTCTTATTTCTGTCATTTTCCATTAATGCTTTTATGATTTGAGTAATACCAGATCAATATGATTCCAGACATCCAGATATTTGGAACATGAATATTGGTCTAAATGTACAAATCTGCATCTTTAAGCAGATAGCATGCAAACAAAATAATACTCTTTGTAGTTGGTATGTGAGGTGTGTGTATTACACCCCCTTAATTCTAAGGTACCAAAATTCTACTCTGAGCCTCCAAAAGACTTTATTTTTAGTATTATTTATGCAACTATTAAGATTTGCATATAATTTTACCTTTAAGATTTAATTTATTATTTATTTTATTTATTGCCAGGTTTTAAAATAATCATCAATAATTCAAATAGTCATGAGGTTTAATGATAAAATAATGTAAATAAGTACTTTTTTGCCCTTTGGGGGAATTTGTTCTCAAATATAGATTTGCTTTTTTCAGTTCTGGGAAGCAGCTGAGTTCAGTGGAAGTATATTCTTGCTTAATGCTAAGAGCTCTCAGTCATCATCTTGGGCAAAGCATTTATTCAAGTATTAGTTTCTCAGCTGTCAGATTAGGACTGTAGGATATCTAAGGTCAATTCTAGAGCATTTCTAAGATTTTTCTAGAGCTCTAGAAATAAATACTTACATTTTATTGTGACTGATATTGTTGCCAACTGCACAATAGTCATACACACTTAGACACATACAAACACATATATGTACACACTCAGACACAAACTTCTTAGCTGCTTGTAGAATCCATTTGCTACTAAAGGGGCTGGATATATCAGGCACTTATTATCATAGCCATGTCCTTCTAATCTAAGGAGAAGTAATGGGTTCTAGTCCTGGCCAGCGGAATCTGAGAGGAAGTCTACAGTGGAAGACTGAAAGTGCTTTATTTTGCTAATAAAATAATGTCATGGAATGCCTCTATTCTCTGCTAGATCTGCTGTGCCTCTCTGTGTCACCTGGAGATGCTGCCACCATGCTGGCACCCTAAGTAAGACACAACTGTCCATCCAAGAGTGACAGAACTGAAAGATGCAAAGACCTTTGGTTCATGAGGGTATTGCCAGGAGATAGGCCAATTCTGAAGCCACTGTACCCTGAACTACTTGTTTGAGACATGACAAGTATCTCGACTTTCCAAGGCCTTTTAGTTGGGTATTCTGCCTATAGCCAAAAATCAGCTAATCAGATAATCGCCTATTATTTGGAGTGATGACTTAATATAAGTTCAGCTAAGATCTTTGCATGGCTTTAAACTTTACAAAAATGAGGTCTATGTTCAAATGTCTACATTCTGAGAAAGATCTTTCCTAAGTAGCCTATCTAAAATAGCTGCTCACTGATCACCCCTCTTCCTTACTCTACTCTATTTTTCTTCCAAGCATTTACCACTTCTGTAGCTATATTTTCATGCTATATTTGCTTACTTGTTTAACGTCTTTCTTTCTCTAGAATATAAACTTTATGAGGGAAGAGCTATCATTTCCGAATTGTCCTGTTTTTATACCATCTGCAGCAGGGTCTGGCATACAGTCAATATTGAATAAATATTTGTTATATAAACTAATGATGATATTCTTAAATCAAAGAGTACCAAAAAATTAACTTGGGAAGTAAAAGTTCTTATGATTGTTAACTAAAATGTTGACAAATGTAAACAAATCAGAAAGCAAAGTAAGCATAACTTAAATATTTAGAAAAACACTGAGATTGTAAAAAGTGAGCTATTTAGATATACAGTTTATGTACATACTTTATATATTCATTTACATGAAATGATCTTAAACTTTATAATGTAAGAAGCAAATGGTTTTTACTGAGAGGAAAATAATGAGTAAGGATAGAAAATACTGAGATAAAATGAGACTGATAGATCTACTCATTTATTCAAAATTGTAATGAGCATTCGCAAATATGTGTGTCGGTATATGCATTAAAAGTTCCAAAGTAACTCAAAATCATATGCATGGTTAAGAAATGGGAAAATAAATAATAATGATCAAATTTTACTTTCTACATGATCTATCAATGTAATTTTTTTTTTTTTTTTGGTGAACTTAATACAAATGTTATAATTAGTGAAAGGGTCCAGGGAAGATGGTAATAATTGATAGGCACAGAAGATGAGGTCTCTGTCCACATGGAACTCAGTGTCCAGTTGGAGAAATGAGCATTTAAACAAATTAATATAAAACATAAATGAAATTTAACATAAAAACATGAATAAAATTTTTCATCAGATTGTATACATAAGAAAGTGTTCAATAATGCCAGCAAAAAATGGTGTAAAGTTCTGTTAAAATTTTTTCATCTATAAATACAATGAGAAAACTACCAAGAACTGATCCCTAAACAGGGGAAAAGTCAATATAAACTGATTCAGATGCTGGGCTTTCTAGAGACAGCTGTTTTAAATATGTTCAAAAAACTAAAAGTAAAGAAAGTATAAGATTGTTGTCTATAGAAATAATGTCATAGATATAAAATATATGTGCAGTTGATCTTAAACAACATGGGTTTGTTGAACTGTACAGTTTCACTTACATTCACATTTTTTTCAACCAAATAAGGATTGAAAATAACAGTATTCATGGGATGTGAAACTCTCATACACAGAGGGTAGAGTTTCTGTGTATGCAAGTTCTGAAGGGTTGACTGCAGGTGGATTTTGGTATACACAGAAGGTCTGGGAACTAATCCTTCATATCTATCAAGTGATGGTTGTATCAGATAAGAACTGCAGAGTCGAGGAGTCTAATAATTGAAATGAAAAATTCACCAGAGGGCTTCAGTTACAGATTTAAGCAGGTAGAAGAAGAAATCAGCAAACTTGAAGACAGGTAAATTAAAACTATACAGTCTAAAGAAGAGACAGAAAAAGCATTGAAGAAAAATAAAAAATCCACATAAGCTTGTGGGACACCACTGAGTGTGCGAACTTATGCATAATGAGAATGACAGAAGGAAAGGAGAGAGAAAGAAAGGAGTCAGAAGAATATTTAAAGAAATAATGTCTAGAAACTTCCAATGTTTGACAAAATAATATTTTTCTACAAGTTCAAGAAGCTCCTCAAGCTCCAAATATGATAACTCTGAGAAATCCATACCAAGGTGAATCACAAAGTGTTGAAAGATAAAGAGAATTTAAAACAGTAAGAAAGAGACTGCTAATGGATATGGATTTTCTTATCTCTCTTTTCATTTTTGCACTTTTTAACTCAAAATAAAATTGAGACAAAATCACATAATAATTTAACAAGTAATAAGTAATTATAAATATTGTTAATAATACTAGTTAATATCAGTAACCAATCATTTGTTTTTTATTAAAATAATTTAATCATTTAATTTTATTGGGTTTTAGTATATTCATAATATGTGTAATAATCACCACAATATAATATCAAAACATTTCCATCACATCAAAATATCAATTCCGTACTCATTAGGGGTCATTCCAAATTCCCCCTTTGGTTCATCCTCTAGCAATTACCAATCTGTTTTGTGTCTCTATGGATTTGTATATTTTAGACACTTTATATAAATGAAATCACATACCATGTGGTTTTCTATGCCTGGGTTCATTCACTTACCATATTGTTTTCCAAATCCACCCATGTGTAACATGCATCAGCACTTCATTATATGACTGTATATTAGAATTTTAATATTCCACTGTATATTAGAATTTTGTTTATCCACTCTATTTTATCAACATTGGGTGGTTTTCACTTTTTGACTATTATGAATAATACTGTTATGAACATTCATGTGCAAGTTAGTGTATAAAGATATGTTTTCAGTTCTCTTAATTATGTGTTTAGGAGTGGAATTATTTGAACATATGATAACTCTAGGTTTAATCTGTTTGGAAACTACTAAACTATTTTCCACAGTGGCAACACCATTTTACAGTTCCAGTAGCAATATCTGAGAGTTCCAGTTTCTTTACATACTTAAGGGAACTTATTATTTCCTTTTTTAAAAGCAGGCATTCTGGTGTATATGAAATGGTATCTCATGCTTTTGATTTGCATTTTTCTAATGACTGATATGTTGGGTATTTCATAATCATTGTTTATTGCATAATCACTGCATAATTGCACAATCATTGTTTGTATGTTTCCTTGGGAAAATGGTCTATTCAAATGCTTTTTCTTTTCTTATTGAGTTGTCTTTTAATGTTGACCTGTAAGAGTTATTTATATATTCTGTATATTAAACTCATTTCAGTTATATTATTTGCAGATATATTCTTCCATTGTGTAGGTTGTCTTTTCACATTCTTGATAGTGTCTTTCGTTGTATATTTAAAAAAAATTTGGTGAAGTCCAATTTATTTTTTCTTAGTTATTTGTACCTTTGGCATTGTCTATTAGAAACTATTGCTTAATCAAAGGTCATAATGATTTATCAGTATGCTTCTTTCTAAGCATTTTACAATTTTAGCACTTATACTTATGTTTTTAATCCATTTTGAGTTTATTTTTTTCATGGTGTGATATTATAGTTCAAATTCATTCTTTTGCATGTGCACTTTTATTTTGGATAAAAAAATTTCTAGACAGTATTAATAGGTGTACAATCTTGTGACTATACTAGAAGTCACTGAAATGTATACTTTAAAAGAAAAATATTATCATATGTGAAAAATCTCAAAACAGTGATTATTTTAAATATTTTTTAAAATTTATATCTTCAAAAGTGTATGTGCTATAAAAAGTGAAAACCGGCTCAGCCCTTATGGAATTATTTTGGCAGATATTAATAAAATGTTAAACATTAGCGGGTATAATAAGCAGATATTGATGCACAATGGATACCCCATAATAATAATAATTGATATAAAAATTTGAAGACAAGAATAATATAGAAATGACAAAATAAAATATTTTGGAAGTAATAAAAAAACAGATTCCAAATGCAAATACTGTTCTCAGCAAGCTGAAATCAATAGGGAAGAAAAAAGATTGCAATGATAAACAGTTATCATTTCAGCAGTTCAGAAAGAAGAATTAAAAGCAGCAATAGTATCAATAAGTTTTAATTAAAAATTTTAAAATGTATTAAAGTAAACATTATCTTAAAATAAAATATTATCAGGTAGTTGCCATTATAATTCCACAGAATGTGTTTATTCCTCTTCTTTTTTGGAACAGTGAACTTAGAAATCATCTATTGAATTTCTGCTATGAAAAATGAAGTTTTAATTTCAAGAATGCGTCTACTAATTAGTAGTATAGTATTATGAACAAGAATGCATTTATATCCAGACTACTTAGAATTGTATAAAAACCTGACATTTATTAACTATAACTATTTAAACTTGATCAAGTTAGACACATGTTATTTGGTCAAATTAACTAATTCCCATTATATATATATAATATATAATATATACATAATTATATATATAGTATAATGTAGTATAATATAGTATACTATATTATAGTATAGTAGTATAGTATAGTAGTATAATATAGTAATATAATATAGTATAATATATAATAGTATATATAGTATATATATAGTATAATGCTAGCAAATAGTATGCATTATTATCTACTATTTTCATTTGTTACAATATCACTAACACTAAAATTATAAATATGCCTATTTTACTATTTTAGTAATTTTGTATTTATTCATTCAAGAAATGCATTTCGATGTGAATTAAGTAAATGACACACTCTAAATAAGAACATATTTGTAATTTAGGATCACAATAATAAAATATATCAAGCTGTAGGATGAAGCTAACACTGTGATTAAAGATAATTTTATAACTTTAAATGAATATATTAAAACAGTATGATCTAAATATCTGTTTAAAGACATTATAAAAAAATAACAAACTAAACTCAAAGAAAGTAGATGGAAGGGAATAATACAGAAAAAAAGCAGAAATGAGCTAAATAAAATCAAATTAGAAATAAAACATCAAAAATATCAAAAACTTATTCTTTGAAAAGACTTATAAAATTGATAAATTACCATAAGCCATGAGATTTGCTCAGGGGTGAGAGGGAGAGAAGGAGAGAGAGATTTGTCACAAATTACTAATATTAAGAATAAAACATAGAGACCTTATTCAAGATTCCATAAGTTAATACTAATAGATAACAAGTCATTATGAAGAATTCCTGCCAGTGAATTGTAAAATTTAGATAAAATAACAAGTTCTTAGAAAAATAATACTACCAAAACTTACTCTAGAAGAAATAGAAAAATTGAATAGTTCCAAATCACTTTAAGAAATTGACTTTTTAATTAAAATGTTTAGCTAAATAAATAAATAAAGTTAAATAAATTTAGACATAGATACTTTCACTGGTAAAGTTTTCAAAAATCGAAGATCAAATTTACACCATTAATTCAAACTATTTTTTTCAGAAAATGGAAATAGAATAATTATCATCCTGTTTTTAAGATCAACATAATACAGATAACAAAATCTGATTGAATAATTAAAAAATCACATGTTAATTATTTTGCTGAATACAGATGCAAAAATCTTAAACAAAATCTTATCAAAAAAATCTAACAATTTAGAAAGAATACTATATCCTGACCAAATGAGATGTTTTCCAGTAATAAATAGAGATTTGTCTTTCTAAAGTCTATGAATATGATTCACTAAATAATATAATACAGGAAAAACATCATATGATTAACTTAATGGATATGAAAAAAAATTTGAAAATCCTATCACAAATTAATGGCACTTTTTACAATGGGGAATATTCTTGAAACTAATGAACTTCTTTAATCTGAAAAGGGGTATTATACCTGTCTAGGTTAGTTCAGAACCACAGCAAATAATATGAGTATTAAGGAGATAATATAGCAATTTATAGACAAGTAAATAAGAAACAAGCTGGGGGAATTAAAATATGAAGTATTGTTGTCAAGGATCACAACACTTGTCAATTCCATCAACCTGAAGCATAGGAGCAAGAGAGAAAGCCACTAATTTCAACAAAACCTGGTTTGAGAAGACTCAAAGCCTAGGACTGTCATATGGACACCTAAGTGCAGAATCTTCCACATGACTTGGCCTTCTGAGAGCATACTGGCTTCAAGGTAGTCAGATTTCTTACACTGGGGCTGGGGGGTCTAGGACCAAGTGTTTCAGTGAACAAGGAAGATTCTGCATTTCCTATTCTGACCTAATCTTCGAAACCCATGATGTCACTTCTGCCACATTCTGATAGTTCTCAGCAAGTCATGAACTCACCCATACGCACAAGGAGCCATGTAGAGCTCACCTCTGGGAGAGAAAAGTGACAACTTACATTTCAGAAGAGCATATGGGAAGGGAGATACTGTGATTGTCTTTGAAATCTCCAATCCATTAACCATTATCTATTCTCCATTTTCTATAATCCTTAATGATAGGGCATTTTTAATTAAATAGTGTAATGTTAAGATTAATTCTTGAAGATTTTAATCAATATTATTCATATTTCCCCTTTTCTTGTCAATTTTATTATACTTTCTTAGTTGTTCTGTTCACTTTATAGTCCATTCCTAATTCAAATATTTTATCTTGCTACCATATTTCTAGTTTAGTCATTAATATAATTGGATTTTTCCATTTCCTAAATGCCCTCTATTTTTTGTGAGTGTTATAATTGTTTTTTATGTAAGGATGAAATAATATGACATTGGTGAACCTCATATATTTATATTTAAAAAATCATCTCAATTCCTATATGTCATAATTTCTAATCATGTATTTATTTATTTTTATAATTTTTTTTTTTTTTTTTTTTTGAGACAGAGTCTCACTTTGTTCCCTAGGCTAAAGTGCCCTGGCGTCAGCTTAGCTCACAGCAACCTCAAATCCTGGGAGAGAGAGAGAGAAAACAAAAATGTAAAATAGATTTAAACAATAAAGTTAAAAGCAACCAAACCATGGCATTAGCGACATAAAAGAGCACAAGCATCTTAGTCCCAAAGTAGAATCCTGGGTCATAATGGATCAATTTATATGTTGTTTGGCATAATATTGCAGCTAACTCACTCAATGCATATCTGCATACTAAAACGAAATGAGGAGAAATAAAAAAAGTCAGGAAGGAGCACTGACCAATGTTATTAACTGAAATATTTTTCCTACTTTTTTGGCTTTTTCGTTTTACACTACAGAAGAAGGAATGATCTGCAGATGTACATAAAAAATTAAACAAGATTCTTGGGCCAAGCATTGGAAACAATAAAAATAAATAATTCAACTTAAAAACAAAAACAAACAAACAAACAAAAACTCCTGGGCTCAAGTGATCTTTCTGCCTCAACCTCCTGAGTGGCTGGGACTACAGACATGTGCCACCATGCCCAGATAATTTTTTCTATATATTTTTAGTTGGCCAATTAATTTCTTTCTATTTTTAGTAGAGACAGTAGTAGAGATGGAGTCTCGGTCTTGCTCAGGTTGGTTTGAACTCCTGACCTTGAGTCATCCGCCCGCCTTGGCCTCCCAGAGTGCTAGAATTATAGGCATGAGCCACCACTCCCGGCCAAGTTTTATAAAAATGTTTAAATTGACAAAAACTGTATCTATTTACAGCATACAATTTAATGTTTTAAAATATGTATTCATTGGGAAATGGCTCAGTTGAGCTAATTAACACATACATTACCTCATATACTTATTTTTTTGTAGTGACAACACTTAAAATCTATTGTTAGCAATTTTCAATATACAATATATTATTATTAACCACAGTCACCATGTTGTACAAAAAAATCTCTTAATCTCCCCAATTCACTTCCCTTCCCCAAGCCCTCAGTAACCACCATTCCACTTTCTGATTCTATGGGTTTCACTTTATAAATTACACTTATAAGTGGGATCAGGCAGTTTTTGCTTTTTTGTGCTTGGCTTATTTTATTAAAATATAATGTCTTTCTGGTTCACCCATGTTGTTACAAATGACAGAACATACTTCTTTTTAAGGCTGAATAGTATATTCCATAATATTCCATTGTGTGTACGCACCATGATTTCTTTATTCAGTCATCCGTTGATGGATGTTTAGGTTGATTCCATATCCTGGCCACAGAATATGGGTAATGCTACAGTGAACATTTCTCTTTCACACATGCCTGTTGGCCTTTTAGTGGCTATTCATATTCAAGAATGAGGCTTGGTGCAAACTCTGTGTTCTTGGATTGGGACTTATTGACAAGCAGGTCTCACTTTTGTGTCTTTAGTCAGGCTGCTGTCCTTTTCACTAGAATAACTGTCAATATATAGATATTTTCACTCAGAATGTTAGCCTTTCCAGAGAAGAATTGTCTGAAACCATTCTCCAAGGAGAACAAAGGGAGAAGACACCAAGCTGGGACAATACGGAAGCCAAACTATTAATTCTATTTTGTGCTCATGCTATCTATTTGCAAACTCCAATTCACTCTCATGCTTTAAGTCCCACATCTCACTCTGCCATTCACTGAACCTGGTATCCTAGAATCCACAGCACCACAAGTTACTTTTTTTAGAAAATATCTATTTGATGTTCTGCCTTAGAGGTAGGTGCTTTACTTTGGATGCTCTTTCAATGGGGAGGAAAAGAGAAGAGTTAAAAATTCTCATATATTAACTTTCAAACTACTTTCACCTAAAAATATGTACTATGATTTGTGCTTCATTTGTGAGTTCTTCTTCATCAGTGCCAATGTATCTTCTGACACCGTGGGGTTTTATGAGGAAAATCAGTTCACTTCTCATTGCCATCTCTTTTACATGCTATTACCTGGCAACCTCCCCTGAAAAGGCACCCTGTGCCTGTAACTGCACCAGACTAATCTGGCTCGACGTTTATGTACAAAGCTGTGAGCAGTTTCTGAGTGGCCATGAACCCCCAGGTTGAAGGCTATGTACCTGAGCATGCCCAGAAGAACCAAGAGTGCAACCACAGGCAGAACTCACTTACGCGCTCACATGGAGGAGCAGGGACTAAATTAAGAAACACCACCTAACAGAATCTGGGATCCAATCAAATTAAGACTTGGTATCACCTTGTGTCATGGTCCAGTCAGAGAATGCCTCCTGGCACCACTTCATTGCATGATCCAATCAGATCACTCTTCATTACCCTATTCCTATAAACCTGACCCATCCTCCAGCTCAAGAAGACAGATCTGAGCTTTTTCCCCCTGTCTTCTTGTGTTGACTCACAATACAGATTTTTCTTTTCTAAAAATAGGTACCGTGGTATCAGCTTCTATGCACATTGGGCAGTTAGTCCATTGATTTTTTTGGTAACATTTTCATATAGTTTCTCTCCTCCAAACCTTTGCTGGAATTTTTTATCAGTTGATACATCCTCTTCCATTATTTTTGTCTCCTCAGCATAGTATCTGTGTTTATTTATCCAAAAACAAGGTAAATAAATAAGAGATTTAGGTTGTATCTTTAACTAGAAACCAAATATTCATAATTATTAAAATCAACTACACAGTGGCATGTTTTCGATGAGGCACACATGGTAGGCAGTGAAAAAAATATAAAGAGCAGTCATATTTCTTATTTAAGTTACAAATGTCAATGCAGACAAGAATGTTGCTCACAAAAGACACATGGGAGTTATATTGTGTAGTACTGGCCATAGCTACTGTGGCATCAAGAGATGAGAGAAAAAAGTGGGTTGACATGGAAGAAATGCTCTGATGACAATTTGAGCTTGACCTGGATCCTAAAAATTTGTATAATCATAGTAGGAGGGATAAAATAAAGAATAGCCTTTATGTTAGCCAGGCCTTTAGTTAAAAAAAAAAAGATATTCTAAACATTTATTAAATCTAGGGTGTATTCGTTACACTTTCCTATCAGTTATTCAATTTCTCTACCTATAAAATGAGAATATCAATATCTACCATGTTTTAATTTTGCATATTGAATACATGGTAAACATGAACCTTATGAGATAATTTCTAGCACATAAAAGGTGATGAAAATTGCTAACAGCCAGGCGCAGTGGCTCATGCTTGTAATCCTAGCACTCTGGGAGGCCGAGGCAGGCATATTGCTCAAGGTCAGGAGTTCAAAACCAGCCTGAGCAAGAGTGAGACCCCATCTCTACTAAAAATAGAAAGAAATTAATTGGCCAACTAAAAATATATAGAAAAAATTATCTGGGCATGGTGGCTCATGCCTGTAGTCGCAGCTACTCAGGAGGCTGAAGCAGTAGGATTGCTTGAGCCCAGGAGTTTGAGATTGCTGTGAGCGAGGCTGATGCCACAGCACTGTAGCCCAGGCAACAGAGTGAGACTCTGTCTCAAAAAAAAAAAAAGAAAAGAAAAAGAAAAAAATTGCTAAAAGTACAATAATTAGCAAAGATTATTATCACAGCAATAATAAAGGTGATTATTATGATGTAACCATGTAGAAAAGGCATGACTTCATCTGTGTGGCCAACACACCTGATATATTAAGCTGTACACATCTGTGGGTCTGGAGAAGGACTTAAAGTCAGTGAATATAAAAAAGAGAAGGGAAGAAGCAGTTATTGTGTTTCAATGATGAGGCATGTTACTGAAGCATGCTGCTGAATAATAATTACATAATAAGTGTATGTAAAATATAATATATATATACATTTAAAGATATGTATTAAATGTGTAGTTATGGAATTATAAACTTTATGTATATAGCTTAAAACCATATAGTTTATATATGTTTACGTATATAGTTATATACTTATAAAAAATAATAAAACACAAGAACTTTTGTACCCACTAGCCAAGTTAATGAATAAAGCATTATCAATAACTTAGAAGAATTTTAGAGGTTATATGTTCTCAAATGCATCCTTTACCTCTCAGAAACCTGAATGTTATGTTTGATTTTCTTTACATTTGATTTTATGTTTGATTTTCTTTCTTTTTACTTTATGTGTATGTATTTGTTTTATTTTGTATGTGCTACTTAAATTTATATAAGTGAAATTGACTATAGTTTTTCATCCATGACTTATTTTTAATTATTATTATTATTTTACCCAGTGTGATGTTAGTGAGTCTACCGGTTATTGATTCCTTGCTTGTCAGTTTCACATTCATCCTTTTCTGCCTACACTGTGAAAATACATCTGAGCCTTTTACTTTTTTAAATTTTTATTCCTTTATCAGCTGATACAACGTTAAGCTTTGTCAATGGAGGTTGTCGAGGAGACACTGCAAGAACTAAAGGTTTTGCTTCCTGGTTCTAGTGTCTCTCTAGTCAGGCTCCAGCAGCACACACAGATTTGCCAGTGCTTGGCTTCTTCAGCAGCTACCGCTTTTCCAGTTCACAGCTCATGCATTTCATAGAATTCAAGAGAAACAAGTGGCCTGCAGAGTGCCCTGGCATCCCAGGTGGCTTTCTAGTAGCATATTGTCTCTTCCTTGAGAGCAGTTTTAATTTACAACGTAAAGGCAGATTCGCATCCAGTTCCAGTGGTAGATTTCTGGGAAGTTCTGCGCATGGCCCCACAGTGACTTCTCTCCGTTCGGTGGCCACGGCCAGCCGCGCCCGCCGCCAGCAAGGTCTGGACGTCAGCCCCAGAGGCGGGTCTAACGCGCTGCTTTGTTAGAAGTTCTCTTCAGTTCTTATTAGATAGTATTGTGTTACTCTGATTTTCTGTTATAATTAATAAATTTTTTTATTTAAAATTTTCTTTATTTAAATTACCTTCAGTTTCTTGCCTCTTATGAGACCTGGGCTGATATCCTTCTTTTATTTGTATAGCTGTAATTGCTTCATTGTCACTACTCTATGGAGTGTGTTTTTAATTTGAATTTAATACACATTTCCATGATCACTAATAAGTTCACATAACTGTTAATATGTTTACTGTTGATTGATATTTCCATCTATCAGAACTTTTATATGTGATTTCATCTAATCTTCACAAGAACCTTGGGAGGTAGATATTATGTTATCCATTTTATACATGAAGAAATTGAAACTCTGCTAAATAAAATGATATGCTGAGTTAAATAATCGTCTATGTACAAGAAAGTGATAATTCTAAAATTTTATATATTTTATTTGATTCCAAAGGTTGCTATTATCTCTACTACCTAATCATGGACAGGATGTAAAAAGTGGTTGTTTACTGTTATAACTTGACAAGGAAGTGCTTTATTTGCTTAGAAACCAACTATGAAACTATTACAAAAGTTGATTAAAATATGATAAGCTTTTGGTCTGGGCTTTGGGGGTAAAATCAACAGCAGAAACAACAAGAGAAATATGTTTTCCTCTAAGTAATCTAGGAAGGATAAAGAGGACATATAAATCACTTAAAAAATGGCTTTCTATGAGTTTCTGAATTAAACTCATTCTGAAATTCATGACTAACTTCTAAATATAATGGGTTTCACATAATACTGGGTCATTACATTTTTAGGCCTCATCAAAGATAATGAAGAATAATATATTTTAAAATGTCTGATAAAGAAAAAATATATGAAATTTAAATTCAAATAGGCTTTCATTAAAAAGGGAAAGAAGTCCCAAAGCTAATCTTATTCATTTCTTGCTTTGCCAATGAAAAAAATTTAAAAACTAAATGATAGAGAGATCAATGTGGGGAGATAATTCAAACCTCAGCACCTCATAGGAGTTAAATATAATATAATTACATGTCAAATCCCTGAGCCAGACTCTCAGGAATCCATATCTGAAGTCAGCCAAGGTTATTAAAAGGGACAAGAGGAATATGCTCCTGTGTCCCATATTTAATACTCTCAGTTTTATACCTAATCACCTCTTCCTAGGAGTCAGTCTCAAGACCAATTTAAACATTTGTGAACTTTGCCTTTGTAGTCAAGCAGCCCATGCTTTCATCTAGCCTGACCTCTCTTGCCTCTGTCCTCTGCTTTTGGGTTCCTGATGTAGTTAATATTAACTTCTCAAAGTTGGTAATGGGTAATAGTTGGCCTACTATTAATTTAAAATGTATTCAAGGCACAAGTAAATAAATATTTACAAAGAGAAAATTTCAGACACAAGAACAAGAAACTATTTGAACAGGTGTTGGTTCTTTGTGTCATTCATATTACCTGGCATATTTTGCTGCTTATTGATTCATTAGAATTTATAAAACCAAACATGATTAATTATCAGATATTAATTTATTATGGAATATAGCTCTCCAAAATTGCTTCTGATGAAGTAAAAATGTAACATTGTGAAACTGAATCAGAGTGAGATGACTACCACTGCATTACAGAGTACACCTTATACATACCAACAAGCTTACCACACATAAACTCAGTCTTTTGCTTTCCAAATATCATGCATTCCAATATATGATATCATAAATATCATATATTATATACACATGCCCATTGGCCAAGTTTCTTAATCAGTTTCTTGGCTATTATGTCAAAATACTTATATTTACAAAAAATAGAATCATAAATAAATCTTATTACATTTAAGTCTATAATATGCAAACTTATTTGCTTGCACTTCACTTGACTAGTTGATGTTGCAATGTATACTTCTCATATTTCTATATCTCACCACAATTGTTTTTCTTCTTTTCCTTTAGTATATCTATGGAGTTTATGGAATCTCTTGTCATTAGGGACTCTGTCTCTAGGGTTTGCAAGGCTCTCCTGTATTTTTAAGATTAGATTTTTATCCTGCATGCAAAGATAAAAAGAAGAAACTGAAGCACTCCAAATAAATTTTAAAAATGTTCATTTGGGCCACATGCTAGCATATTCTATGTTAGTACTTGGAAATAGCCGATGTCTCTGGTTTACTCCCTGGTTTTGGCCACTGCTTTTGCTATCCCCTATCTCATAGTTATGACTGCTCAACTATTTTAATGTCAAGATTAGGATTTATCTTTATGTGATATCTTATCACTTGCTCAACCAAATCTCCCAAATTCCAACACTGCCAAATCTATCCCCTTCTCGGGTCCGACTTAGGTGGAAGATGACTAACAACAGACACCCAGACACATTCCACTTAGAAATTATTGACTCAGAAAGATATTCCCACCATATATACAAGCAGAATTCACTGTACATAATTCCACTCCCCTGCGCCCAGTGATATCAAGGCTACAGGTCATTCTTCCTTATCAAAGTTTTGCCATCCTTAGTTCCCACACTGCTTGGTGAGTAGAATTATATGTAGCCTCCCTTCCACCAGGCCCTACACATTTACAATAAAAAATATTAGCATTTCCCTCCTTAGATATGACTCAGATTAGTGGTATGTGACAAGCTGAACCTTTTTTTATAATAGGATAAAAACCTGTCTTGAAGAAAAATGTCTAGTAGAAAATGTATTTAGCATTTCCTCATAGGGACATTTTTTTCCCTAGGAAACTTATGAATATATTTAGGTTTAATAATGTCAAGTTTTTCCATCCACTAAAAATCTTACTTTACCATTATCTATGATCAGACCAGTTGAGAAACTATGGGATGTTAGACTGTAAGGCTATGCCATCAGTGTTAGAATTCCATTCCACCACAGTATCCGGGGAATCTGAAAAAGAGCTGCGTGCCTTGCAGGTGCTATTATATAATTAGTGCTATATGTGACTTTTCTCACTAAATACATGTAATCGTAAAAGATATTTTTAAAAAGATGATTAAATTTGTTCCTTAATAAGAGGAAAAGAAGACACTAACATAATTCTTCAACACAGAGTGAGAAATATGAGCTATAGAATTAGTTATACAGCTATTTTAAAATAAACCAACTTTCATGGAAAGCAGTGATTGACATGAACCAGGCAGCTAGAAAAGTTTTCATGGACCTTTGAGGAGAAAATGGATCAGTGACTAATTTTGGGTAATTGCTTTAACTATTACATTGTGGCAAACATTCATTTTGGCTGTCAAATGGTTCATTACCATTTTATCAAACCAAGACTTGAAAGAAGCAAACTAAGAATAACCATTTAAAGAAATAAGGCTACCTGTGAATATTATTCATAATTTTAACATGCATAATAACTAACATTTTAACTTGAAAACTACATCATCTAGTGCATAATTTACTTGCACTAATTTGACCTTAATAAATTTCTCAATATGAAAATTAGTAGTATGACATTAGGTACAGGTATATAATTTATCTCACTGAATTTATAATGGAAATATTGAAAAAGAATGAATATTCAGTTGTCCTGTTAGGGTAATGTAAGCCACTGAGTCCATCCATAAACTTAACACAAAATGCAGGAAGGTAGAAGAATACTGTACTGAAGAAATAAAAGATACGTGGCCAATCCCAATCTGGTAGTCATAACGTTTTATTTTATAAATTCTATCTTTTAATTTTATAATCATTTATTTATTCAATTTACAATTGATACATTCATTCATTTAGAAAGCATATTCCAAGAATGCACTGTGTTCAGGCTGTGTTCTAAGAAGCATGAATATTAAGTACAGGAGGTTGAAATTACTGCCTCTCCTGTCTTCTCCTGTACTTTCATTTTCAATATGCATGGTACCGTAGAATATAATCAGTGGCATTCTGCAAAGATGTTGCTTACCTAGTATTGTCCTTAGAATCCTACCTTTCATAGTCATGAGTGGTACACCTAGTATATACCTGTCTAACTAGGATTCTGAGGAGTTACTTCACTCTATATTTTTTAAAGGTAATGTGAAATTAACTTTATATGTCAACTTGACTGGGTCTCAGGGTGCTCAAATACCTGACCACACATTATTCTGGGTGTGTTTGTGAGAGTGTTTTAGGATGAGATTAAAATATGTCTCTGTAGACTGAGCAAAGCAGACTGCCCTCCTCATTATGGGTGGGCTCAACTAATCAACTGATGACCTGAATAGAACAAGGATGAGTAAGAAGGAACTCCTCCTGCATGATGGCCTCTAGCTGAGACCTGGGTCTTTCCCAGTCTTGGACTTGAAGTGAAACATTGCCTCTTCTTGGAGTTTGAGCCTGCTGGACTTTACACTGGAAATTACACCATCAGTTCTGGTTCTCAGGCCTTTGCACTTGGACTGGAGGTACACATTATCTCTCCTAGGTCTCCAGCTTCTCTCTTTCTTCTCTCTCTCTATATCAATATCTATATCTATACACACACACACACACACATTATTGGTTTACCTTCTCTGCAAAACTCTGACTAATATAGGTGATAAAAATATATATTAATCATGACTGCACCATACTGTGTGTGTGCATGTATATGAAATGTGGGTATGTTTTTGTGTGTGTATGTGTGTGTGTGTGTATATATATATATATATATACACACACACTATACCACTATATATACACTATACTACTGTGTGTATGTGTGTATGGAAATGTATATATAAGGACATTTTTTTATACATTTTAAGTTACAGTGTTAGAATGAATACATACACACACACACACAGTAGTCCCCCTATCTTCAGGGGATTTGTCCCAAGACCCCTAGTGGATGCCTGAAACCATGAAAAGCACTGAACTCTATACAGAAGATCTCTAACTTATCATGATTTGATGAACAATTTTTCAGATTTATGATGGGTGTATCAAGATGTCCGACTTCTTAGGGAGAGCCAAAGATATACAATGTCAAAAAAAAACAAAAACAAAAAAACTTTTCTTCGGGTGGTGGGCAGGAGGGAGGGGGGAGGAGGAAAGGGGTGTATGCTTTCATAACATGTGTGGTACACACCACCGGGGGATACATGGGGGAGGGGAGGGGCAATATTTGTAACCCTAACAATATTTGTACCTCCATAATATGATGAAATAAAAGGAAAAAAAAAGATGTGACCGCCTTGTAAGTCTAAAAGAATGAAAAGTTACAATAGTTTGACTTATAATTCTTCAACTTTGTAATGAGTCTATTAGTGTATTAAATGCATTTTTGACTCATGATATTTTAGACCTATGACCACATAGAAAATGTGGACATTCTATGTGGACATAACTACATAGAAAATCAAGGAGTATTCGCATATATATGTACAATTTTTTTCTATATATACATAGCAATAAAAATGTTTAATTTGCAAATTAGGTATAGTAATCTTGCATTTTCAGGCCATTATAAAGTAAAATAAGGGTGAGTTGAGCACAAGCACTGTGATACTGTGACAATGGGGACAACAGCTGAGACAGCTACTAAATAACTAACTGGTAGGTGGTGTCTACAGAGTGGAGACACTGGATAAAGAGAAGGTTCACATCCCTAAAGGGACGTGAGTAGGATGGCATGAGAGTTCATCATGCTACTCAGAATAGCTGACAATTTCAAATGTATGAATTATTTATTTCTGGAATTTCCCATGAATATTTTCAGATCATGGTTAACTGTGAGTAACTAAAATTATGGAAAGCGAAATTATGGAAAAGGGAGAGCTAACTATATATAATTAGGTACTAGATAATATTGTCAAGAACTCAATATCATTTACAATACCTGCAAAGAAAATAAAGTACTTAGCAATATACTTAACTAAGGAGGTGAAAGATCTCTACAAGGAGAACTACAAAACAGTGATGGAAGAAATCATAGATGACACAGACAATGGAAAGACCCCTAGTTTTTATGCTCATGAAATGGAAGAATCAACATTGTTAAAATGTCCATATTGTTCAAAGTAATTTACAGATTCATCACAATTCCTATCAAAATACCAATGTCATTTTTCATAGACCTAGAAAAAACAATCCTAAACTTCCCTTTTGTTGTTGTTGGATTTTTTTTTTACCTTTTTTATTTTTTATTTGTAGTAGAGATGGGGTCTTACTCTTGCTCAGGCTAGTCTTGAACTCCTGACTTCAAGCCATCCTCCTGCTTTGGCCTCCCAGGATTACAGGCATAAGCCACGATGCCTAGCCCTAAACTTCATATAGAACCATCCTATTACTTGACTTCAAATTATATTACAAGACTGTAGTAACCAAAACAGCATGGTATTAGTACAAAAATAGAGACAAATACAAATGGAGCATATTAATGATAGAGAATCCAGAAATAAAGTATATAGCTACAACCAACTGATTATAGGCAAAGCAGACAAAAACATACATTGGTGAAAGGACACTCTATTCAATAAATGGTGCTGGGAAAATTGGATAGCTACATGAAGGAGAAAGAAATGGGATCCCTGTCTCTTACCATGTACAAAATTTAACTCAAGATGGACTAAAGACCTAAATGTAAGACCTGAAACCATAAATATTCTAAAAGAATGTGTAGGAAAAACTCTTCTGGACATTTTTCTAGGCAAAGAATTTATGACTAAGACCTCAAAAGCAAAAAGCAATAACAAAAATAAATAAATTAAATTAATTTAATTAAACTAAACATTTTCTGCACAGCAAAGGAAATAATCAACAGAGTAAACAACCAACTTACAGAATAGGAGAAAATATCAGCAAGCAATACATCTGACAAAAGACTAAGATACAGAATCTACAAGGAACTCAATGAAATTAGCAAGAGAAAAACAAATAACCCCATCAAAAAGTGTGAAAAACACATGGACAGATTTTTTCAAAAGAATAGACACAATGACAATCAAACATATGAATATATGCATAACATCACTAATCATCAGGGAAATACAATTAAAACCACAATGAGATACCAACTTGACCCTGTCAGAATGGCCATAATTAAAAAGTCAAAACACAATATATGTTGCTGTAGATGTGGTAGAAAAGAAATGCTTATACACTGTTATGAATTAGTACAACCTCTATGGAAATGTCTATGGAAATTCCTCAAAGAACTAAAAGTAGACCTACCATTCAATCCAGCAATCCCACTACTGAATATCTACCCAAAGGAAAGGAAGTAATTTTACAAAAAAAACCAGCTTCCCCCTAATGTTTATTGCATCACAATTCACAATTGCAGAGATATAGAGTTAACCTAAATGCCAACAACTGAGGAGTGGATAAACAAAATGTGGGGTGTGTGCATGTGTGTTATATACACACACCATGGAGTACTACTCAGTCATAAAAAGCAAGGAAATAATGTCTTTTGCAGCAACTTGGATGGAACCGGATGCCACTATCCTAAGTGAAGTATTGCAGGAATGGAAAAACACATACGACATATTTTCATTCATAAGTGGGGCATAAAAAAGAGGCATATATGGTAATAAAGTGGTATAATGGACATTGACAACTAAGAAGAGGGAATAGTGGAAGAGGAGTGAATGATAAAAGTCTACCTATTGGGCACAACCTACACTATTCTGGTGACAGGTACACTAAAAGCCTTGACTTCTGCATTACACAATTTATCCATGTAACAAAAAACACTTGTACCCTCTAAATCTATTGAAAAAAATTAAATCTGAATTTAACTTATTGATTGATTGATTGATTGATTGACTGTATTTCAGCATATTCCAGGGGTACGAATGTTTAGGTTATATATATTGCCTTTGCCCCACCTAAGTCAGAGTTACAAGCATGTTCATCCCCAAGATGGCATGCACTGCACACATTAGGTATGAATATACCCATCCCCTCTCCCCTCTCACACCTTCCCAGCACCTGATGCATGTTACTACTATATGTGCACATAAGTGTTGATCCATTAATACAAATTTGATGGTAAGTGCATGTGGTGTTTGTTTTTCTATTCTTGTGATACTTCATTTAGCACAATGGGCTCCAGCTCTATCCAGGTTAATACAAGAGATACTAGATCATAATTGTTTTTTGCAGCTGAGTAGTATCCCATGTTATACATATACTACATTTTAAAATTATAATGAATAAATTAGATAATAAATATCTTTAGCCCAGGGACAATTTCTGAGATTGTCCCTCAAATGATTTATGTTCTAGTTCTACTGGTTTTTTTTGTTTATTTGTCCAACACTATTTCCTATATTAAACAAGAAAAATTCGAATTTTTAGTTTTAAACTCTACATGGTGTCAAACATGCTAGTGAGAGTTGATTCAAATAGTTCTGAGCAGTGGTTGGGAGAGATTTTCACCTTTTTAGGTGAACTTGGGACTGTTTTTTCTACCTCTCTGCTTTCATAGGAATTTAGCTGTCTGTTCTATTCTATGTTTTGTATTTTCTGCAGCTCTAGGTGTAGAGATAATATTTTACTACTCTCTGTGAGAAGTGTTACTTTGTAATTGGAGTCTGAGATGAAAATATAACCTCATTGGGTAGAAACATGCATACCATGACTCTTCCTTTAAGACTAGTACATTTTTATTCTAGAAAAGGCCTTTAGAAGTTATGTCACTTAATCACTTTGTACTCATGTAATTTAGAGTGAACTCATTAGAGACCAATGGGAAATAATATTATATAGCTAAGGTAAGGCAAGCTGATGGAAGATCTCAAACTCTAGCAGATATGGACACATCATGAACAAAAATGAACAGGATTTCAAAGTTTTATTTTATTTTATTTTTATTTATTTATTTATTTTTTACTTTGAAATATTTTGTTTTATTTTATGAATAAAAAAGTATATTCATGTTAAATTTAGCATGTTTAGCTTTCCAGTGATCTCTCAAAATACATTCCAGATATTAACAGTGCTCAGAACTATGTAAAAGTTAACATCTCATACCATGTTTTAAAGAAAAAAGTTTAAAGATTAGACTTATTTCTAACAAACCTTTCTCAAAAGTCAAGGCATTGGCAATTCTGATTTAAAAATAAAGAGTTTTAATTATTGGAAATTTAACAGTGGTTTCAAGAGCAAAAACCAGATCTCTTTTAAAAGAGATTTTTCTTTTTTAATTTCTGAGGGATTCATTCCCGGCAACAACTCTAATTAAACATAACGCTCCACCCAATTCCCAAATTATTATGTGCATTATTTTACCCTGGAATAGGAAAATTATAAAATGAAGTTTCTAAATTATAATATATATTAATACACCATTTTAACTGTCATGTTTGCTAACAGAATTATGAAATAAAAAACAAATTCAACACGTTTTGTTGCCCAGGCTAGACTGAGTGCCATGGCATCAGCCTAGCTTACAGCAACCTCAAACTCCTGGGCTCAAGCAATCCTGCTGTCTCAGCCTCCCAAGTAGTTGGGACTACAGGCATGCACCACCATGCCCAGATAATTTTTTCTATATATATTAGGTGGCCAATTAATTTCTCTTTATTTATAGTAGAGATGGGGGTCTCACTCTTGCTCAAGCTGGTTTCAAACTCCTAACCTTGAGCATTCTGCCTGCCTCAGCCCCCCAGAGTGCTAAAATTACAGTCATGAGCCACCGCACCCGGCCAGGATTTCAAAGTTTTAATTGGAACAGTGACATTTTACAGGAGTAACTTATTTGTTAAATATAAACATATTAACACCAAAATCCCCTGTTTCATTACTTGATGCCAGGAGGACACTTCAGACTGACATACTGAGTCAAAGTATTAATAGAATTGATAAATAAAGCTACAAGGAGGATATAGGAAAAATAGTTTTGAAAAATGAGAAAGAGCTTTCAGGCTAAAATATGCTCTTATTCTTTATTTCTTTTCTTGTTGAGAGGAGATAATACATCTTGTTCATATATATTTACAGATAACACACACTCGAAGACAATCATATCTAAAGAAATGCAGAGAAGACTTTCTAAAACATATGTCATGGGATGTTAAAGGCATCTGAGAAAAAATGAAAAAATATCAACAGCAACTACAAAATTATCATCAAATATATTTTAGAAACTATGGTTCAAAAAATTAAACACTTCTAGATTTCTCAGTCTAGGACACACTAATGTTCAGTGTCTATCATCAAGATAGGGATTTTTTTGCAAAGCATGTTTAAATATCAAATCATTTTTTTCATGAAAGATCTTTTCTTGATCATGTTCTAAATGATTTCAGCTTGAGGAATGATAACTGAGAACATCATAATTCCAATATAAATTGCTTTTCTTATATTTAAACACTTGCTAACTAGTAACCAGAAAATTTTCTCAATTGTGCATAAAATAAAGCTCCAAGGAACTTCAGACCAATTATGCAGCATTTTCAACAATTTTAGGTTATCTGTGATCAGACATTCTTACTGATCAATGTGGAACATGACAGAGGTCACCAGAGGTTGAGACCTATGAATCATAATAAAGTAGCTTTCATAATCTTGGTTAAGTAATTCCTCAATAATCATTTTTATTTTAATTAGCTCACATGTATTGTGCTCATACAATGTTCCAGGATAAAAAAAAAATAAAACATTATAAAGGGTCATACAGCAAACATACCAATTTGTTATTTGTATATATCTAATGTATATTGACCAATCTATTAATAGAGCATCTGTTTATTTCTTTTCAATTTATCCTTGTGACCAATATAAATTCTTTAATAAAAATTACTCCTCTATGGGAATTGATGTAAAAAGGCATCTGAATCAATTTAAAAGGTAGACATCCAGTGGTTATGTTTAACCATGTGAGCTTCCATAAAAGAAATAAGTTCCTCTTTTTGATTTACATGTGCCATCCTTGATCTTGTGGTTAAGAATGGGACTTTTAATTCACACTGATCTAGATCAGTGTAATCTTGGCTCAGTCACCTTTAAGTTGTGTGATGCTGGAGAAGTTGCTTTCCTGCCCTGAGCCTTTAATTAATGACAGGGGTAATAATGCCTGTCATTTGTGGCTGGTGTAGTGGATTCTCATATGTAAAGCACCTACATAATGATTAGCAGAGAGTGGATACTCAATATAAATGATAACTATGAAGATGATAGTGACGATAAAGAATTGAAGATTAGTCTACTGACATGCAGAATGAATTAGGGAGAAGGCATATAGGGTGTGGAGAGAATGCTAAGAAACTATAACTCCATGATAATGAGAAGATAGTGGGAACAGATTTGAGATATATAATGAAATAAATTGTCAGCATCTCTTAGTGATGAACATTTGAAAAGAGAAAGGGCTACTCAGTGAGTTCCTCCAAGCTTCACATATGAGGATGTGTGTATTCTCAGAACTCTGAGCAGTTATGTGGGACTAGCAGGTTTGGAGATTCTGATCAGGGGTGATCAGCAGGGTGAGAATCAATAATATACATGTGCCTCCTAAGGAGGTAAATACTGAACTGCTTACTTCTCATGGTAGTGCTCAGTCACACTCTAAAAGAGCAATTAGCAATATTTTTTCTAAAAAACCAAGATGTCATTCTTCATAGTCAATTTCTTTATTTTCTTTCCAGGTTTGCATATTTTATGTCATGGCAGTGTATAGTGCAACAGGGAGCTTCCTCTTGCCATATCGTAATATGTTTATATACTAAAGCCATTCAGATAAGATGGTGTTAGAAAGAGTTTTTTCACTAATTATGTGCATAAATAGTTGTTCAGTATGGGGAGTAGAGCCTCCAAGCATTAGCCTTACTGAACAAAGTGCACGTATCTGTAATCCAAATGGATATAAAGGATTTTATAGCTGTTAAACTCTTTTAATAATAATTAAAAAATAACCTTTCACTTTTTGTTAATTATTTTAAGTTCTAGATAGATTCTTGTTATTAGATCTTTATCAGAGGTGTAGAGAGCAAATATTTTCTCCCACTCTGTGGGCTATTTGCTCTACTGATGGTTTCCTTGGCTGTGCAGAAACTTTCTAATTTGGTCAGATTCCATTTGTTTATTTTTGATGCCGCCATGATTGCCTTGGGGGTCTTCCTCAAAAATTCTTTGCAGGCCAATGTCTGATAGGGTTTGCCCAACATCTTCTTCTAGGATTCTTAAGGTTTCATGTCTTAAGTTTAAGTCTGTTATCCATCTTGAGTGAATTTTTGTGAGAGGTGAGAGGTAGGGATCCTGATTCGCTCTTCTGCATGTAGCTAACCACTTTACCCAGCATCATTTATTGAAGAGAGATTCTTTTCCCCAATGTATATTTTTGTCAGCTTTGTCAAAGATTAGATTACCATATACTGATGGTTTCATCTCTGGTATCTCAGATCTATTCCAGATATCTATGCTTCTGTTCTTGTGCCATTACCAGGCTGATTTAACTATTATTGCTTTATAGTACAGCTTGAGATCAGAAAGACTGATGCCTTCCAGTTTGTTCTTTTTATTTAATATTGCTTTGGCTACACGATGTTTTTTCTGGTGCCATACGAAGTAAAGAATTATTTTTTCTAGATCTTTAAAGAATGCCGATGGTATTTTCATGGGAACTGCATTGATTATGTAGATCACTTTAAGTAATATTGACATTTTAACTATATTGATTCTACCAAACCATGAGCAAGGTAGATTTTTCCATCTGTTTAAATATTCTGCAATTTCGTTTTTTAGTGTTTCGTAGTTCTATTTGTATAAATATTTTGTATCTTTCGTTAAGTATACTCCTAGATATTTAATTTTCTTTGGGGCTATAGTAAAGGGTATTGCATTTTTGATTTGAGTTTCTGCTTGATGGTTCTTGGCATATACGAATGCTTCTGATTTGTGTATATTGATTTTATAACCTGAAACTTTACGAAATTTGGAAATTAACAAGAAAAAATCAAACAATCCCATCAAGAAATGGGCAACAGAAATGAAAAGAAACTTCTCCAAAGAAGAGAAAATAATGGCATGCAAACATACAAAAATATATGCTCAACTTCTCTAATTATTAGAGAAATGCAAATCAAAACCACAATGAGATACCACCTAACCCCAGTAAGAATGGCCTATATCAAGAAACCCCAAAACAACAAATGGTGAGGATGCGGAGAGACAGGAATACTCCTACACTGCTGGTGGGACTGCAAATTAGTGCAACCTTTGTGGAAAAGAATTTGGAGATACCTCAAACAGCTAGAAATAGAAATACCATTCGACCCTGCAATAGCATTGTTGGGCATCTACCCAAAAGAGCATAAGACATTCTATTATAAAGACATCCACACCCAAATGTTTATAGCAGCTCAATTCACTATTGCAAGGTCATGGAAACAACCCAAGTGCCCATCAATTCATGAGTGGATAATTAAAATGTGGTATATGCTCACAATGGAATATTACTCAATCCTAAGAAATGACTGTGAGCTAGCACCGTTTATGCTATCCTGGATTAAGCTTAAGCCCATTATCCAAAGCGAGACAACACAAGACATGGAAAATGGGCCCCACATCTACTTGCCATCAAATTAGTACTGACTGATTAAAACTATGGTTTTCAAATGGTAGCAATGCTCACCAGGGATTGGGGGGCTGGGGGGGCGCCCAATATTAGGGATGTGGTGAGCACTTCGGAGGGGAAGGGCTTAACTCTAAACCTTCTTATGGAGAGCCAAAGATATACAATGTAACCAAAATGTCAAAAAAAAAACCCAAAACAAAACAAAAAAAAACTTTTTATCGGGTCGTGGGCAGACGGGAGGGGGGAAGAGGAAAGGGGTGTATGCTTTCATAATGTGTGTGGTGCACACCACCAGGGGATTAGACACATCGAGGGGAGGGGGGGCAGGAGCAATATTTGTAACCCTAACAATATTTGTACCTCCATAATATGATGAAATAAAAGGAAAAAAAATAATCTTTCACAATAATAGTAGTGGTGATTGTCCAAAAAGTTCAGTACTTAACATGCTCTTCATAACCTCTTTAGTCTATTAAAATGAAGTGTAAACATTGGCTTCTGATTTTCCGTTGAGGAAGCAGAATTGTGTACAAAGAGACATTATGTAAAGAGAAATCAGAAAGAAACTAAAGCTTATTTTAATGCAGTGTCTTGCTTGATTGCTTCAAGGTATTATTTTGTTTCCTGTTTTGGTTTGTTCTTTTTTTTGTTTTGGAGGTGGGGCATTTTATTTGGAAGGATTCTAAATTATTATTCTGTTTTTATTTTTCAGAAGAACCCAGACACAAATTGAAGAACATCAAAAATAATCTGCATCCATATATTTATTTTTATAGTTTTGTGTTTAAAATTGAACTGTTTATGAAATTAAGTTAAAAAAAAGGTTAATGGAGTAAGAATAAGAATACCATACAAAAATATAAAACATTCTGCATTTCTGCATTTTTATGTTCGGTCCACATAGGAAAAACTTGATAAAATCTCCCAGTCTAAGAATAATAGCTCCTGTCACTCAAAAATTGTGTAAATGAGTATTAATAATAAGTGTTAGAACAATTATTACTAAGGCTCTCATTTTCAGACAAGGAAACTGAGGCAGAGATAATTATCTCATTCAAAGTCACAGATGAAATCGTGCCAACTAGATGTCTTCAGTAAAGGTAAAAGCTCTAGTGATTCCTGATCCTCTTCTTAATTAATTGCTTAGGAAATCAACTTTAAGAAAAAGAGGGAAGTTCTTGCTCTGAGAATTTGTTGTTATTGTTGCTGTTTTTGTCAGTTGTGACTGCTGCTCTCAGATTTTGTCCTCCACGGCTGCTTCTCCGTCTCTCAGTGTTGATTTGAAAGACACTGGAGAGCTGCAGTCCCGTGTGCATGTGGGGGTCACAGCCGCTGATTCCCCACATTATTCCCTTTGGGTCATTAGCCTAACACAACCGAATAATCCCATTAATGTCATTAGTGCCTAGATTCCGATAGCCAACTGGTCCAACATGACATAAAGGGAAAGGTGCTGAGAAAACTCTCTTATTTCTAAAAATAGTGACATAAAAAGAGAAATGGGCCCTGCTTTCCCTCTAGACACTGCTGTGTCTGCATATTGTACCTAGAAATCTGAAAGCCATTGTACAACCGTGTTTAAGGTTAGCCTTAAGGCTCAGTATAGGACAACCAGCACCAGAGCCAAACCTTCTCACAAATTTCTTATCATGTGAAATTTCTTTCCTATTGTAAAAGTCTGTCAAAATGCACTCTATTCATGGATGGGGATGTTCAGTATTCCAACCAAGGCCCACTTGGCTTTCCTGTCATGGGATCTGTCTATATAATGACAAACTTTAAAATGAAATGGGAAAATTCAGTAAGACAGCAGGCTCTGAGAGCATGTGTGAGCTTCAGTTTTCATCTGGAGGGATGGTGTCATGTAGACACACTTAACTGATGCAGACTGTGTTCAGATGCTTGACAGTTGAGTTCCATTTCTTCTTGAATGATGCTACATACTCAAGGAATAAACTGAATTTACACTTATCCTATATTTTGATACTTCAGCTTCTTTCTTGTACATTTGGAAAACAGTTCCTACATGGCAATTAAAAAGAATAGGAAAAATATTTTCCAATGAAACAAAAAATACATTGAGAATTTTGAAAACTTTATAAAAACTATTTTACTACTCTTCAGATGTTACACCCATCATAGACATTCTTCCTTGTTTAGGAGTTTGACACAATTTCTGTTTTGGCAGATGTTTCATTTGGTTTTTGTTCCAATTATGTAAGAGCCTGATTTAACTAAAATCTGTTGCAATGTGTGACTGGCAGTCCAATAGCAATTCCCTAGCAATGGAGCTATATATCTGAGCTGTCACAACCAGCCATTGCCATTGCTCTCTTAGAATCTGTTTTCTGTGGTTACTCCCATGAGATCTTGCTTTATGAGCTGAAACACTGGCAGCAAAAGCACTAGGCAAACCTAGAGATAAATAATCTAGAAATTTACATAAATTTGAGATATGTAGCAGAAAATAACAATCTAGCAGAGGGTCATTTTGAGCAGAGATACATAAACAAGGGCCCTAAAGCTAAGAGGAAAAGGTAAATCCAGAGGAAAGAATCTGTGTTTGATAGTGAGAAGGGCATAGGTTTTAGATCTACATAGATTTGGATGGAAAATCTAGCTCTGTCATTTTTTAGCCTTTGACTTTGCCAACTTTATTTCACTGTTCTGAGTCTCAGTTCTCTCATCTTTATCATTGAAAGAATAATGTCTATCCTAAAAAAATGTACTGAAAGGAGATTTCCTGAACAGCCTGTGTTTACTCTTAAATGTAACTCATCACTATTGTTATAGTTATTTGGGAAGACACCAAAAGTAGGCAGAAGCAAAATTTTACATATGGAAATCTTAGAAATCATGAAAATTGGAATCCAAGGAAGACTGTTTTGACTGCTTACTCTGAAAGTTGTCTTTTTGCTCTCAGTCATTTATGTTCCTCATTATATATGGGTTCCAAGCACCTATACACAGGTACACAGTAGTACGGAGTAGTAAAGTACACTACTAATTTTTTTCTGCCAAATGAGAAGGACCATGCATATTTTATTCTTTTTAACTCAGTGATAGTGAACCTTGTTATTAAGAATATAATTGAGGTCAAGTGAGATGCTTTGTAATCTTGCTAATTCTCTTCATAATCCACACCCATTCAATGATTTACTTTTTATTCTCAAAGCAGTAGCAGTGATACAGTGGTCTTCCCTTGTCCATCAGAAATGCATTCCAAGACCCCTGTGGGTGCCTGAAACTTCAGATAGTAATGAACCCTACATATTCACTGTTTTTTCCTATATATACATGACTGTGATAAAGTTTAATTTGTAAATTAGGCACAATAAGAGATTAGCAACAAAATTAATAATAAAATAGAGCAATTATAACCATATACTGTAATAAAAGTTCTTTTACTTTCTGCCTTTATGAAGTCGACAATTTTTACCTTTTCACTGAAATGAAGCATTTTATGGTTTCTCTTTGACATATCTCAATGGCCGGCATCTCTTCTCTTGGATTTTGGGGTCATTATTAAGCACAATAAAGGTTACTTGAACACAAGCACCGCCGTACCGAGACAGACCTGATAACCGAGACAGCTACTAATTGACTAACGGCTGCAGCATCAGCAGTATGGAGACACTGGACTTGGAGGATTCATGTCAGGGGAACTGTGGGAGATTGAGTCATTCTACTCAGACCAGCTCAGAATTTAAAACTTATAAATTGTTGATTTCTGGAATTTGCTATTTAATATTTTCAAACCACTGTTGGTTACAGAACACTGAGACTGAGGAAAGCAAAACTATGGATGAGATAAGGGGAAGCTACTTACTTTATGAGGAAACATGAACTACAAAATGCCAGAGTGTCTATCAAGGGACACTGAAAGCATTAACTAGAACATGTGTATAATCCAGTGACCAAATATATATATATATATATATATATATATATATATATATATATATATGCATTTGTATAATATTAAGCAAAGCAGTGATCTAAAGGGAATAAAGTTAGCCAGGCAACTGGGAATAGGTAAATCTTGCTTCAGATATTAGAGGCAAAGAGAAGGAGGAGAGACACCAACATTTTTTGCATAACTGTTCTAATTTAGGCACTATGCCAAGTACCACAAAGATGTCCACATTTGATCTAATATCTCAACACACATGCAAGGCACTACTTTCACTCTGCATGAGATCAATGCTACAGTCAGAGGCTAAGTTGCAGAGTTAGAATTAGCAGTCAGGTTGATCAAAACTTATGAGCTTCAACCTCTCCACATTATTGTTAGTGACCCACATGGAAGAGGCAGTTGGTTGGATTAGGTGGGGAAATTTTCTGGAATAAATTGTAAATTTTAACATGTTTTATGAAAAAAGTTAAGAGCCCACAATGCAGTTGATCTGAGTTGGTCTGCCTAGAAAGATAATTTGAATTGAGTAATGAGAAATTAGTTTGAAGTGGCAAAGAGATGAAGAGAATGTATAGAAAGCCACACTAAACTGATAATGATCTGTTTAAAGTGTATTTCTGTAGGTGTGCTTTTGTGATAACATTTCCTAATTTTACTGGTAAAGTATCAAAATTAAAGGAAATAAAAACAAAATTCTGATAACTATAACAAGACTCTATCTTTTTTTGAGCCTTGTTATAATAATCTGTGATATCAGAAAATTCAACATGATGCTATTCCATTGTCTATTATTATCCATGTATTTCAGTAAAGATATTTTCATTGATTAGTTTAAGGTTTCTCATTCATTATCATAATGTGTGCTTTCTATTCCCTTAGCAGATTAGTAAGATATTTATACATAAAAAATATCTTTGTGAGTTAAAAGTTACTTGCAATATTTTCATAAAAAATGTAATCATTTTCAAGTAATAGGAACTAGGAAAGAAACAATGTAAGTTCAGAAATTTACGTAACTTCTGCTTTACACTTTACCTCTTATAGACTCTAAGATGCCCTGAAAAAAGACAGCATGGATGGGAAGTGAGGACACTGTAGAAAGTACTTTGATAAAGCCTATTTTTCCAACATTCTTAATTTGAAAAGAAAATTGAAATTTTAGGAAATCACAAGGATAATACTATGTATTTATTTTTCACTTTTATAGTTAATGGAACATAAGAATTGTAAAACATAAAACTCGCATCACAAAAATCACACCAGCTTATACGAACATTGCTTTGCATGTATATAATCTTCTCAAAGGTCTTTAAAACGTTCAAGTATTTTTAAGACAGAGATTGTAGTTTGACCAGCACACTAACTTCAAATATACTCTGTTTGGTCTGAGTAATTTTATTTTAAGTGCATAACATAAATTTAAGATACTATAAGACTGGATAGTTATCCGAGGCCATGGGAGAAAATGATTCAAATCAAGCTCCTCTAATTTAAAGAGATAAAAAAAAAAGCGTTACTGTTGAAAATAAAATGAACCCAGATGATGTAGACACTTATGCCAAAGTGTAGAAACACAAGAAGTAAAACCTATGTTTGTAACTTGTTGAGTGTTTGTGTTACCATATGTCAAAGTTTGTATCTTGGTAAAACAAAATATGGATTTTCTAAACTAGTTAACTTGAGTCCATCCTCTGTAGATGTATATGTTCTTAGAACGAGAGGCAGAGAAAACTGTTGCCAACTTTAATCTGCATCTTTCGCCCACTTTGTCTTAGGCTTCCCTGAGGAAGCTTCCGGGAAGCAGAACTATCATCAGAAGCTCTGTACATTTGCACACTTTGTCTTTAGTATTTGTGACAGACATAAAAATAGGCCCCACAAAGTTGTCAACATCCTAATCTCTGGAATATTGGAATATAAATTTGTTAGTCTACATGGCAAAGAATTTCCAAAGATGGAAGGGGCACTGTCAATCTTTATTTGTGAAGCTGATATTAGGATAGGGGGATCATCCTGGATTATCCAGGTGGGTCCAGTGAAATAAAAATGGTCATAAGAAGTTGCAGAGGGAGGTGCACAGGGGGCAGGGAGCAGAACCAGGCAGATGACAGCATGAAAAAGACAGCTTGAAGTTGTTTCTTGCTGCTTATAGTAAAATGTGAGAAGAAATATAAATTGAGATAAGAAATATTTATCAAAATGGAACCAGAAACTGATGATTTGGAAAATTATCAGCATATCCAGATTGCAAAAAGTCATTAAACTTAGGAAATTCTCTCTCTCTCCATCCATGCTAGTTGTTATTTTGGGATTTTTTTGTAAAAGCCATTCTCACTGAAGTTAAATGATATCTACTTGTGATTTTCATTCGCATTTCCCTGATGAGTAGAGATGTTGAGCACTTTTTTTTATATGCTTGCTAACCATTATTCTGTCTTTTGCAAAGTTTAGGTTCATGCGTTTTACCCACTTTTTAATGAGGTTGTTAGATTTTTTCTTGTTAATTTTCTTAATTTCTATATACATTCTTGTTATCAGCCCTTTATGTGATGTGTGGCATGCATATGTTTTCTCCCATTCTGTAGGCTGTCTAGTCACTCTAATGATAGTTACCTTGGCTGTGCAGATGCGTTTTAATTTGATTAGGTCATATTTATTTTATTTTTGTTGCTGCCATGATTACTTTGAGGGTCTTCTTCATAAATTCTTTGCATAGGCCACTGTCTACAAGCATTTTCCCAATATTTTCTTCTAGAATTCTTAAGGTTTCATGCCTTAGGTTTAAGTTTGTTATCCATCGTGAGTTGATTTTTGTGAGAGGTGAGAGGTGCGAATCAAGTTTCAGTCTTCTACATGTGGCTATCCAATTTTCCCAGCACCATTTATTAAATAGAGATTATTTTCTCCAGTGTATATTTTTGTCTGCTTTGTCAAAGATTAGATGACGACATGAGGATGGTTTTATATCTGGGTTCTCAGTCCTGTTCCGAAGGACTATATCTCTGTTCTTATGCCAGTACCATGCACTTGGGCGATGCAAAGGCAATATATGTAACCAAAATGCTTTTACCCCCATAACATTCTGGAATTTAAAAAATAAAATAAATTAATAAATTGGAAAAAAATTGGAAAAAATTTGGAAAAAAATTAATAACAATAAACTTAGGAAATTAACTTTCAGAAAGCATGCTATACAGAAAAAGCCAAGGATATGGCTAGAAAAATTTTGGTTATTACCTCAAAAAGATGAAAATGTCAGAGTATCAATCAAGGGAAAAACAAAAAACTCTTCTAAATTAAATACATGAAATCAGTAACTTTATAGGATACACAACAAACATGTTAGAATCAACTGCTCTTCTATATACTAACAGTAGAAACTGTAGAAACCAAAATTTAAAACATAACACCATCTACAACCACTTAAAAGTAAGTATATTGCTTACATATGCTTATAAAAAACATGTACAACATCTGTATGTTGAAAATTACATGGATGAAAGAAATCAATGCAAGTAATCACATAAGTTTCTTTGAAGAAATTATGCATGTGACTCATGGATAATTCTTAGCCATTTAAGCAGAAATTACAAAAAATGAGAAGGGATTTTCTGTGGAGAAGATTGTTATTTAGTGTAGTAAATCACAGTGACATACAGAAGAGATCCACACATTTTCTTGAGAATTGTGTAATAGCAGAAATGGTGCCAGCTTGGCGTGTATCCCATATTATACAAGTGGACTCAATATAAGTACAAGATTCTTTAAAATGGAAGTGGAAGCCAGAAGACTGACAACAAAACAGATGGCAACATGAGAAAAACATGACTAAAAATTGCTGGCTTTAAAAATGGAGGAAAAATGAATGAGCCAAGGAATGTGGGTGGCCTCTACTCATTGGAAAAGGCATGAAAACAGGTTCTCCCCTGTGGCCTCCAGAAGGGAACACTGTCCTGCAACACCTTGATTATGGTCCAGGGTGACCTATCAGACTCTATCAGTTCTCATTTTACTTAATTTTTTCCACTAATAGAAAAGGAAAAGATACTTCTCAACTTACTGTATGATGCCAGTATTATTCTGTTACCAAAACTGAACAAAGATAGCATGAGAAAAGAAAACTACAGATAAATGTATTTTATGAAGTTAGATACAAAAGTCAACAACATGTTAGCAATTTCAATTCAACTATGTATAAAATAAATGTACTACATAAACAGTAAGATTTGTTCCAGGTATGAAAGAATGGCTCAATATTTAAAAAGCAATGTAATCTACAACATCACCAAGCTAAGGAGAAAATACTATATGATTATATCAATTGAAGATGGAGGACCCATATCAATTTAACACTCTCACCAATAGAAGGGAACTCTTTTAGCTTAATGTGTACCTTAAGAAAATTAAAATAATTGAAAGCATATAAACTATGCTTCAAAACACAATGAAATTAAACCAGAAATCAACAAAAAAAATCTAGAAAATTTCAAAATATTTGAAGACCAAATAATACATTTATCAATAGTTCATGGTTTTAAAAAAGTCTCAAGAGAAATTAAAATATATATTTTGAAATAAATATTATGAAATGCAAACATTAGTTATTAAAATTTATGAAATACAGTAAAATTACTGCTTAAAAGAAATGTATAGCCTTGAATGAAGAAATAAGAAAAAAAAGAAAGATCTAAACTTATTCTAAGCTTCTACTAGAGAAAGCTAGAGAAACAATAAAAATATAAACATAAAGCAAGCAGAAAAAAATAACAAAAATGGAGCAAAAATTAATGAAATGAAAGACATAAAACCAAAAATAAATAAATGAAACCAGAAGTCAGTTCATTGAAAATATTAATAAAATTGATAACATTCCATCCAGAGTTAACAAAAAAAGAAAGAGAGACAAATTGCTAACATTGGTAATGAAGGGGAGGCCCATAACCACTGAATCAATGGACTTTAAAAGGATAATAAATTAATATTATGGACAACAGTACCTACCAATTTGATTACTTCAAAATGCATTCATTGCTTTCAATAACATAATCTAAGAAAATTCATACATAGGAAATAAATAATCTGAATAACATCATATATTAAAATATTAAATTGGTAATTAATAACTTTTCAAAAGAGAAAATGCCAGAGCCAAATAGATTCACCAGTGATTTCTGCAAAACACTTAAGTGAGAAATAATACCAATTATCTAGAATAATTCAGAAAATAGCAACAAAGAGAACAATTCTTAATTCATTATATGCGATCATCATTATCCAAAACATATATAAAAACATTATAAGAAAGGAAAACGAAACCGATCAAGATGGCGGATGAGAAATACCACCAGACAGAGTGTCTCTGCAGAAATGACAGATTCTAGCAGAAATTAGAAAAAACAAACAAGAAGACAAGTATACAGCGGATGAGAAACGGAAGGAGTGTGCCGGAGACTCCAGGAGACTCCACGGGAGGAGACTGCAGAGGAGAACTGGAAGCTGAGAGCAGCCCGGAGACAAGCGGGAAGGGTAGGTGGATAAGTCACCTTTCCCCTACCCTGCATTTGGGATTGCTGGTGGGCTCCCCAGCAGGTGGAGAGACCTGCGGACACCAGCCCAGAGACGGCCGCCGCCAGCTAGGGGTGAGCCTGTAGCGGACTCAGCACCGGGCTCTCAACTACCTCCTGGCACCTCCGTGTGCACAAACCAGAGCCGCGTGGCAGGCGCCATATTGCCTCCTTCTCCTCTCCGCCAACTCTACCCGCGGGTGCCCAGAGAGACAATACAGCCACCAGCCAGAGGCACCTCCAGGGAACAGGACCTTCCCTTTTGGGACTCTACACTGACTAAGGGGAACTCAGACTGTGAGCTCCCTACATGCCAGCCCTCCAAGGTGCTGCTGGCACAGTGATCCCAGGAGAACGGTGCAGACTCAGAGGCTGAGAGACACAGACACAGCTTGGGCTCCCTGTGGGTGAATTGGGATCGGAACTCCTCTCCCTGGTGGGGATACAGTTTGAACTCTGGGACCCAGAGGTCAGACCTGCAGACCAGATCCCCTGCACCAAGGGCTAGCATTGCCCGGGACACAGAAGGGATATATGTGAACAGCCTACTGAGGTGTGTGTGCCTAGAGGGGCAGATCAGCATCCTAGAGAGCAACCCTCCTCCCAAAAGGAGGCCCTACACCCAGCCCAGGTGGTGTTCCTGTGCAGGGAACCTCCCCACCAGCATCATAATCCGAGGAGGCCTGGTGGCATGAGGTCTGGCCTGCTGGCAGAGTCCCAGGAGTAGCTGCGGAGTTGGGGAGGGTGGAAAGAAGCGAGACGCGCTCCAGACTGCGGGTCTCAGACAGCCCCACCCCCACAAGCAGACTTTCTGGCTGAGTGGGACCATTCCAACCCCGCCCTGACAGCTTTTCCTGGAAGCAGAGAACAGAACTTTGACCCCTGCTAACTGCATTGGTGGTGCTTGAGGGCAGGCTTACCCAACCCAGCTCCGCCCAGAACAAGAGATGATAATAGGACACAAAAACAACAGCATAGCCTGTTCCTCCAAACAAGCACCACCTACTGACAGGGATGGCATCCTGCACAGCCTTTTCACAGCACCCACTAACTCATTATACAGGGAGTGGTCGAATCTCACCCACAGACACCACCTAACGGCTCAGAAACTAAACAAGGCGTGTGAATACCCAAACAAAAACCTAAAGGAAAGAAACAACAACTGATCGATATGGGAAGAAATCAGCAAAGGAACTCAGGAAATATGAAGAACCAAACGGAAAACACACCCCAAAGGAGGAGCAGCAGCCCCATAGAAACCGACACCAAACCAAATCAGGCAACCAAAATGACAGAAGAGGAATTTCGTATGTGGATCATAAGAACACTCACCAACCTGAAACAACAACTCAATAACCAACACAAAGAAACCACAAAAAGCCTCCAGGACCTGGAACAAAAGTTCACTAAAGAAATAGACACAATGAAGAAGGGTTTAAACGAACTCCTGGAAATGAAGAATAAATTCAGGGAACTAAAAATACAGTAGAAAGTCTCAAAAACTGGGTAGATCAAAGAGAAGAAAGAATCTCAGAGATTGAAGATAACACCCTCCAAGTAAATAACACTGTCACAGAGATAGAGCAAAGAAACAAGAGAAAAGAGCAAAGCCTACAAGAGATGTGGGATTATGTGAAGAAACCTAATGTGAGGCTCATAGGCTTACCAGAAGGGGAAGAAGACAACACTCATGGGCTGGACAAGCTTTTTGAAGATATAAAAGAGGAAAATTTCCCAGGCCCTGCTCAAAATCTCGATATACAAGCTCAAGAAGCTCAGAGGACCCTTGGGAGATTCAATGCAAACAGGAAGACATCACGACATGCAGTCATCAGACTGACCAAAATATCAACTAAAGAGGCCCTTCTAAGAGCTGTAAGAAGAAAGAAGCAAGTAACCTACAAGGGAAAGCCAATAAAAAATAACACCAGACTTCTCTAATGAGACTTTACAAGCAAGGAGAGACTGGGGCCCCATTCTCACTCTTCTGAAACAAAACAATGCCCATCCTAGAATCTTATTCCATGCAAAACTAAGCTTCATATATGAAGGAGAAATAAAGACATTCTCAGACAAGCAAAGTATCAGAGAATTCACCAAGACCAGACCTATAAGAACTACTCAAAACAGTGTTACGCATGGAGCGCCATAATAAAAACTCACGAATATAAAAACAACCAAAACCCAAAGTTTAAAGGCCAGATAATACAATGGCTCAAGAGAGAAATCAAAGCAACAACATCCAACCCAACAGAATGATCAGTAATCTACCATACCTATCAGTTCTCTCAATAAATGTGAATGGCTTAAACTCTCCACTCAAGAGACATAGGCTGGCTGAATGAATAAGAAGATATAGTTCAAGTATATGCTGTCTTCAGGAAACACATCTAACCTGCAAGGATGCAGATAGACTAAAAGTAAAAGGGTGGAGATCAGTATTCCAGGCAAGTGGAAGCCAAAAGAAGGCTGGCGTGGCAGTTCTAATTTCAGACAATTTAGTTTTTAAACCAACAAAAGTAGTGAAAGACAAAGAGGGTCATTATACAATGGTGAAGGGCACACTTTAACAGGAAGAGATAACAATTTTAAATATATATGCACCCAATGTAGGTGCATCCAGTTTCATAAAGCAAACCTTACAGGAGCTAAGCAAATGGATTAAAAGGAAATCCATAATCACCGTAGATTTCAACACCCCACTGACGGCACAAGACAGAGCCTCCAAACAGAAAATTAATAAAGAAATAATGAACTTAAACAAAACCCTGGAACAATTGGGTCTGACTGACATCTACATAACATTCTACCCAAAATCTACTGAATATACGTTCTTCTCATCAGCTCATGGGACATTCTCTAAGATTGACCATATCCTAGGACACAAAGAAAATCTCAAGAAATTTAAAAAAATAGAAATCATACCATGTACCTTCTCAGATAACAGTGGAAAAAACTAGAAATCAACCCTAACAGAAACTCACACTTCTACACAAAAACGTGGAAATTAAACAACCTCCTAATAAATAATTACTTCATAAATGAAGAAATCAAGACGGAAATAAAAAAATTCTATGAAGAAAACTACAATGGAGAGACAAGTTATCAACTCCTCTGGGACATAGCTAAAGCAGTTCTGAGAGGAAACTTTATCTCCATAAATGCCAATAACCAAAAGACAAAAAGATCACAAATAGACATTTTAATGAAACGACTCAAAGAGCTGGAAAAAGAAGAGCAGACCAACTCCAAACCCAGCAGAAGAAGTGAAATCAACAAGATGAAATCAGAACTAAACAAAATTGAAAACAGAGAAGCTATTCAGGAGATTAATAAAACAAAAAGTTGGTTCTTTGAAAAAATAAACAAAATTGACACACCATTGGCTAAGCTAACGAAAAGCAGAAAAGAGAAATCTCTAATAAGCTCCATCAGGAATGAAAAAGGAGATATCACAACTGATCCCAAGAGATACAAGACATAATTTATGAATACTACAAAAATCTTTATGCACACAAACTGGAAAATGTGTTGGAAATGGACAAATTTCTAGAAACACACAGCCTCCCTAGGCTCAACCAGGAAGAAATAGATTCTGTGAACAGACCAATCTCAAGAGCTGAAATAGAAACAGCCATTAAAAATCTCCCTAAAAAGAAAATTCCCGGTCCAGATTGTTTCACAGCCTAATTTTACCACACTTACAAAGAAGAACTAGTATCTAACTTGCAGAAATTATTCCACAACATCGAGAAAAATGGAAATCTCCCCAACACCTTTTATGAAGCGAATCTTACTTTAATACCAAAACTAGTAAAGGATGCAACAAAATAAGAAAACTACAGACCAATATCCCTAATGAATATAGAGGCAAAAATTTTCAACAAAATCTTAGCTATCGACTCCAGACACTTATCAAAAAAATAATCCACCACGACCAAGTGGGCTTCATCCCAGGGATGCAGGGATAGTTCAACATACGTAAATCTATAAATGCAATTCACCCCATAAACAGAAGCAAAAACAAAGACCACATGATCCTTTCAATAGATGCAGAAAAAGCTTTGAAAAAATTCAACACCCTTTCATGATACAAAGACTTAATAAAATAGGCATAGAAGGGACATACCTAAAAATGATACAAGCCATATATGACAGACCCATAGCCAACATCATACTGAATGGGGAAAAACTAAAATCATTCCCACGTAGAACTGGAACCAGACAAGGCTGCCCACTATCTCCACTTCTGTTCCACATAGTGCTGGAAGTCTTGGCTACAGCAATTAGACAGGAAAATAAAATTAAAGTTATCCAAACAGGGGAAGAGGAGATCAAACTTTCACTGTTTGCTGATGATATGATATTATATCTAGACAACCCCAAAGAATCAACCAAGAAACTCCTGGAACTGATAAATGAATTTAGTGAAGTCTCAGGATACAAAATCAATACACAGAAATCAGAGGCATTCATATACGTGAACAACAATCATATTGAGAACCAAATCAAAGACTCAATTCCCTTCACAATAGCAACAAAGAAATTAAAGTACCTAGGAATATACTTAACCAAGGATGTAAAAGACCTCTACAGGGAGAACTATGAAGCACTGAGATAGGAAATAGCAGAGGATGTAAACAGATGAAAATCCATATCATGCTCGTGGATTAGCAGACTCAACATCATCAAAATGTCTATACTACCCAAACTGATCTACAGATTCAATGCAATACCTATTAAAATCCCATCAGCATTCTTCACAGATATAGAAAAATATTTTTACCTTTCGTATGGAATCAAAGAAGACCACGAATATCAAAAGCAATTCTAGGCAACAGAAACAAAATGGGAGGCATTAATATGCCAAATATCAAATTATACTACAAAGCTGTAGTAATTAAATCAATATGGTATTGGTACAAAAATAGGAATATGGACCAGTGGAACAGATGTGAGAATCCTGATATAAAACCCTCCTCATATAGCCATCTAATCTTTGACAAAGGAGACAAAAACATATGCTGGGGAAAAGAATCCCTTTTCAATAAATGGTGCTGGGAAAACTGGATAGCCACCTATAGAGTGCTAAAACAGGACCCACACTTTTCACCTCTCACAAAAATCAACTCACACTGAATAACAGACTTAAACCTATGGTATGAAACTATTAGGAATTCTAGAGGAAAATGTTGGAAACACTCTCCTAGACATCGGCCTAGGCAAAGAGTTTTTGAAGAAGTCCCCAAAGGTAATCACAGTAGCAACAAAGATAAATAAATAGGAGATGATCAAACTAAAAAGTTTCTGCCCAGCCAAAGAAATAGTCATGAAAGTAAACAGACAACCTACAGAATGGGAGAAAATTTTTGCATCCTACGCATCCGATAAGGGACTAATAACTTGAATATACTTAGAACTCACAAAAATCAGCAAGAAAAATCAAATAACCCTATTAAAAAGTGGGCAAAGGACTTGAACAGAAACTTTTCTAAAGAAGACGGAAGAATGGCCAACAAACATATGAAAAAATGCTCATCATCTCTAATCATCAGTTAAATGCAAATCAAAACCACAATGAGATATCACTTAACTCCAGTGAGAATGGCCTTTATCAAAAAGTCTCCAAACAATAAATGGCGGGTGGATGCAGAGAGAGAAGAACATACCTACAGTGCTGGTGGAACTGCAAACTAGTTCAACCTCTTTGGAAAGCAATATGGAGCTACCTTAATGCGATACAAGTGGATCTACCATTTGATCCAGCAATCTCATTGCTGGGCATCTACCGAAAAGATCCAATGACACTCTACAAAAAAGACACCTGCACTCGAATGTTTATAGCAGCACAATTCATAATTGCAAGGCTGTGGAAACAGCCCAAGTGCCCATCAATCCAAGAATGGATTAATAAAATGTGGTATATGTATACTGTGGAGTACTATTCAGCTCTAAGAAACAACGGTGACATAGTACATCTTATATTTTCCTGGTTAGAGCTGGAACCCATACTACTAAGCAAAGTATCCCAAGATTGGAAAAACAAGCACCACATATACTCACCAGCAGCTGGTATTAACTGAGCAGCAAGTGGACACATAGGTACTACAGTAATAGGGTATTGGGCAGGTGGGAGGGTGGAGGGGGTAGGTATATACATCTATAATGAGTGAGATGTGCACCAGCTGGGGCATGGTCATGCTGGGGACTCAGACTTGTGGGGTGAGGGGGCAAATGGGCATTTATTGAAACCTTAAAATCTGTACCCCCATAATATGCTGAAATAAAAAAAAACAAAAGAAAGGAAAACTATTGGACAATATCATTCATGAGCATGTATAAATATCCTTAACAAAATTTTAGGCAATTGGATCCAACAATGTGAACAAATACTTACATAGCATGACCAAGTCAATTCATTCCTATTCTTCAAGGTTGGTTTGACATTTGAAAATCAATCAATGTAATTCACCACATCTGCAGGTTAAAGAAGAAAAGCCGTATGATCATATAAATAGATACAGAAAGTCTATCTGAAAAATCCAACAGTCATTCATAACTCAGCAACCTAGGAATATAGGGAAACTTCCTAAGCTTAATAAAGAACATCTACAAAAATTCTATGGTTAATAATATACTTAATGGTGAAAAACTAGATGGTTTCCCCCTACAACTATGACCAAGGTAATATTTCCCTTCTCACTTCTCAAATTCAACATCATAGCTATGTAATAAGATAAGAAAAGAAAAAAAAAACAACCTATACACATTGGTAAGAAAGAAATAAAACTGTCTTTGTTCACAGATACTATGATTGCCTATATAGAAAATTCCAAATAATAAACAAAGTATTACTGAAACTAATAAGTGATTATACTGAGTTTGCAGGATACGAGGTAATATACTAGTAATACAAAGTTGAATTTATAATTAAAAACAGAACCATTTCCATTAACACAAAAAATAAATACTCAAATCAAACAAAATATTTATAATATCTGTATGAGAAAAACTACAAATGCTGATGAAAAAATTCAGAGAATGTCTAAATAAATTTATTGAGAGAGATTCCATGTTCATTGATAGGAAGAGTCAATACTATTAATATGTCTTTCCTTCCAGTTTGTTCTATATATTTATTGTATTTACTAGTAAAATTTCCAGCAATTCATTTGTATGTATGAACAAACTTATTCTAAATTTTATATGAAAAGGCAAAATACACAGACTAACCAATATAATACAGAAGAAGAAGAGGAGGTGGAGGAGGAAGAAAAGGAAGAAGAAAAAGTTTTTCCCCAACTTTAAGACTTACTATACAGCTACAATAATCAGGGGAAAATAATAGGCAAATAATTAGTGAAGCATCATGGAGATAGTCAACTATAGTCATGCAATTAAAATCGACTCATATTTGACAAGGAACCAAGACAATTCAATGTAGAAAGAATAGACTTCTAAACAATTTATGCTGGAACAACTGGCATCCATATGCCAAAAGAAATTGAATCCATACATATACTTTACACCTTTCAAAAAATTATCTTTAAGTGGGTCATTTTACCTAAATGTAAAACAAAAAGCTATAAAAGATCTAGAGTTAACATAAATTAAAACCCTGGTGACCTTAATTTTGGTAATGAGTTTTTATACATCGCCAAAAGCACAATCAATGAAAACGTATTGACAAGTTGGATTCATTAGAATGAGAACATCTACTCTGTGAAAGGTACTGTTAAAAGAATTAAAATAGAAACCAAGGCCGGCGCGGTGGCTCACACCTGTAATCCTAGCACTCCGGGAGGCCGAAGCAGGCTGATTGCTCGAGGTCAGGAGTTTGAAACCAGCCTGAGAAAAAGCGAGACCCCGTCTCTACTATAAATAGAAAGAAATTAATTGTCCAACTAATATATATAGAAAAAATTATCTGGGCATGGTGGTGCATGCCTGTAGTCCCAGCTACTTGGGAGGCTGAGGCAGTAGGATTGCTTGAGCCCAGGAGTTTGAGGTTGCTGTGAGCTAGATTGACTGCGCGGCACTCACTCTAGCCTGGGCAACAAAGTGAGACTCTGTCTCAAAAAAAAAAAAAAAAAAAAAGAAAAGAAAAAGAAAAAAGAAACCAAAACACTTACCTAACAAACAAAAGATACTTACAAAACATTTATCTAACAAAAGACTTTTACCCAAAATATACAAAGACTTCTTAAAACTCTACAGGAAACAGACAACTCAATGTAAAAAAATGAATAAAGGATGTGAGTGGACACCTCATCAAAGTTATACAATTGGCAAATAGGCACATAAAAGATGCCTAACATCATATATAATCAGAGCATTACAATTTAAAACAGAAATTGGATACCAATATACATCTAATAAAATGGCTACACTTAAACTAAATGTCAATACCAAATGCTGTTGAGGATCTGGAGCAACAGGAGCTCTCTTTCATTGCTTGTAGAGACATAAAATCACACAGACACTCTGGAAGACAATTTAGCAACTGTTTAAATTACTAAAGGTGCAACTACTATATGATCCATCAATTGCTATACATTCCAGATAAATAAAAATTTATGTACACAAAGACCACTACATGAGCTTTATACAGTTTGATTTGTAAAAGCAAATACTTGGAAACAGCCCAGGTGTCCTTCAATGGGTGGATGGTTAAACTGGTACAGCAAGCCATAGAATATTGCTCAGTGAAAAAAGAATGGCAATCATACACAATGACTTGTAAGGGTTATAGTACTGTACTATAGTTTTGCAAGATGTTATCATTTGGCCAAACTGGGTAAAGGGAACATGGTTTCTCCTTGTATTATTTCTTATAACTTCATATGAAATCTATCATAATCTCAAAATAAAATGTTTAATTAAAAAAACAGAGGAGAATGCTGTCCTTCCATAATTCTTTTTCTCTATTGAGGTTAACATTAAGTGAAAGTTTCTTGGCTGGTTGTACACTGCAGTAGCAAAGTATAATTCATGATGAATCATTTGGGCTACAGAATCTAGTAGTGATTCCAAAACCCAAGAAAGATCAGAACAGTCAACCTCCCCTCCCCATTTGGAAGAAAATATTATATATAAGTTATGAATGTGACATCAGCAAGGCAAGTCTTCACTGGTTCCTCTGCCATTAGATATATTCAGAATGCCAAGCAGATGTATTCAAACTGGCCATCCCTGGCACTCAATCCTTCAAACAGAAAGTGTCTGTTTATGTGGTTGCATTCTGGAAACAGTATATTTCTCAGAATTATAATAAAAATAATGGTAATAGTTACTATTAGTAGTTACTGAAGGCTTATCATGTGCCAGAAATTGCCCGCATTGCTTTAAATGAACAATATAATTTAATTACCAAGTCCACGAGCTGTTTAAACTTTGAATGACATTTTCACTAGACCTAACAGATTTACAAAGAAAGTTAAGTGGTTTTCCCCATGAAGAAACAGTTTGTACTAAGCTAATATAGGATTTGAACTAAGCTAATATGACTCTGGAGACTGCTATCACTGCACTCTGCTATATTGCCTTACAGAGAAACAGTACATAGGTCATTAAATGGTCCCTGGAGAAACATTCAGAAAAAAAGTATTAGCTAGCATGTAACATTGCTAGCAGGTGTACCTAGGAGAAAAAATACATATTAAGAATGTGGAAATTATATATAGGTCTATGATTGAGTTATGTAGGAATTCTGGTAAAAGCAAACAATGTATAACATCTGCAGATTCAGAGTCAAACCCTTAATATGTGTGAGATTCTACATTACAGGTAGGGCATTAAAGCAGTTAGGACTACATTCCCTGGGACCAGTACATCTAGGATTGAGATCTGGCTCTGCGTAAGGTCATATTACTTGGCTTTACTTCACCTTGGTTGCCCCATCTACAAAAGGGGAGTAGCATATTTGTCATTAAGTTGTTGGGAGAATGAAATAAAACACTATACAAAAAGCACTTAAACATTACTCAGAAATATTAGCTATTTTAGCATGTAAAACATTTAATGCAAATTAAATTTTTAAATGCTAAAATCTTTTAGAAGAAAATGGATGCAGTTTAATGATCTTAGGTAATCCAGTAGACTTTATCAAGGCACTTAGTATGTTCTTTTCAGTGAGAGAAAAAAGGACACAAAGTCACATATGTCAAGATTGCTGATCTATGCAGTCCCATAGAGTTGGCCTTGAGCTAATTGTAGGAGGTTATAAAGTGTGTATGTGTGTGTGTATTTAAAAGAAGCAAAGAACCTCTTATATTTACAGACTAAAATAATAAATATTGGAAACTTAAAGACTTTTTATGTTAATGTAAATACTAAGGGTTTATACTAGTGAGATTTTTTATTATTTTGGTGTTAATTTGTTGTTTCACCCAAATTTCTTTCCTCCAGTAGTAGATTTTCTGTCTCTCTCTCTCTTTCTCCATGCTTTTGATTCTTAATTTTTTGTTCACATTCAAGACTAAGAATATTGACATGCTGACTAGGAGTTATATGTTTTTGTCAATTGATAAGTTTCTTTTTAGATTAGTCCTTTAGGGAGCCAGCTAATAAGGTTCCCCTAGGACATGCAGGATGGGAAGACAGCTTTCTGATGCTAACAACAACTAGTTGTCCCAGTTTGAGTCAGTTTTTATACATTTTATAAAATTTGCTGTATTAGCCTGAAGAGTTAACACCTGGATGTTGGGCTTTGTAGATGGAGGTGGGTAGGATGAGATCTATTGTTTTACATAAAACCATTAAATTAATATCTATATTTTCTTGGCCATTGGTTAATTCCATGTTCTATCTTTCTAGAGTTCTCAAAGCCCAGATCCTTGTGATGGCTCTACAGAGAAGGCAGACAGCACAACCTTTGCTTATGCGCCATATTGGTGTATGAAGTCTGCCATTTCCTGTGTTCTGAATCATTAGTCAAGTCTCTTCCAAAAGTGTTTGCTTTCTTTCTTACATTTATTAATCTTTCAGATATGTATTGATTCTTCTTTATTCAGGGGGTCCCTCTCTGTTTCCTTTTGTGATTTTTTGATTGTATGTATGTTTGTTTTTAATCAAATAATGTATTCCTCTATATGATTTAGGCATGGTTTACGCAGAAAGGATATAAATGTATGTTTATATCCTAATATGTTTATATTGGATGTTTATATCCCATTTATATTTACTATAAATGGAACCTTACAATAATTGTTCTTTTTTGACTGGCTTCTGTTATTAAGTATACTGTTTCAGGATTCATCCATGTTTTCAGATATAGCAGTACTTCATTCTCTTCATTGCTGGATGATATTCCTTGGATGGATAGATCACATTTTCTTTATCTATTCATTAGTTTATGAACATTTGGAATATTTCCACGTTTTGAATATTATAAATAGTGAAGCTATAAATATTTATGTAAAAATTTATGTGGACATAAGTTTTTATTTCCCTTGTTTACTTGCCCAGAAGAGGAATTGCTGGGTCATATGATAATTCTATGTTTAATCATTTGATGAGCTACCATCCTGCTTTCCAAAGTGGTCATGCCACCTTGACATTCCCACCAACAGTGTATGAGGACTCTCATTTCTCTCTGTACTCACACTTGTTATTGTCTGTTTTATTGTTGTTGTTGTTCATGGGGATGGTATTTTCCTTTGTATTGTATTGTTTTTCTTTGCTCTTGTCATCCCAGTGGGTATAAAGTGGGTATTTCTTAGTGTTTTTCATTAGCATTTCCTGGATGAATAATGGTGATGAGCATCAATTTATGTGAAAATTGGCCTGTAATATATCTTCCTTCAAGAAAAGTCTATTTGGATTCTTCCTCAGTTTTTTTTTTTAATTGGGTTGCTTGTCTTTGTATTATTGAAATATAAGAGTTCTTTATGTGCTCTAGGCACGTGTCTTTTATTAGATGTATGATTTGCAAATATTTTCTCCTATTTCCTGACTAGTATTTTCACTTCCTGATAGTGTCCTTTGCAGAACATGTTTTTTTAATTTTTATTTTTTCTTCCTTTTGTTGCTCATACTTTTGGTATCATGTTTAAGAATCTATTGCCAACTCCAAGGTGATAAAGATTTACTCCTATTTGTCTTGTACGCATTTTATAGTTTTAACTGTTTTATTTAGATTTTTATCCATTTTGAGTTACAATTTTTATATTTGGGGAGATAAGAACAAACAAACTTTATTCCCTTGGCTGTGGAAATCTATTGGTCCTAGCACCATTTGTTGAAAATGCTATTCTTTCTTCCGTGAATGGTCCTGACATCTTTATCAAAAACATGTTGATAATGGAGACATGGGTTTACTTTTAGACTCTCGATCCCATTCTATCAATATGTATATCCTAATACCAGTACCACACTGTCTTGGTTACCATTCCTTTGTAGTAAGTTTTGAAATTGGAAAGTATAAATTCACATTATTATTTTCAAGATTATTGTGTCTATTCTGAGTTCCTTGCAATTATATATGCATTTTAGAATCATCTTGACCATTTTTACAAAGAAGCACCTGGAATTCAGAAAGAGGCTGCCTTAAACCTATAAATCAATATATAGAGCATTTCCATCTTAAAAATATTAAGTTTTTGATCCATGATTATGAACTTTTTCATTTACTTTGATTTTCTTAATTTTTTCAACAAAATTTTGTGGCTTTCAGAGTATAAATTTTGCACTTTTGTGTTAAATTTATTCCTAAGTATTTTACTCTTTTTAATGATATGGCAAATAAAATTGTTTGACTAATTTCATTTTTTAATTGTACATTGAAAGTATATAAGAATACAATTGATTTTTGTATATTAATCTTCTATCTTGCAACTTTGCTGAATTAATTTATTCAAATAAATTTTAGACGATCTGTAAGATTTTCTATATACAAGATTATATTATCTGCAAAATTTTGTTTCACTTCTTTCTAATGTAGATGACTTTTATTTCTATTTTCTATTTCATTCTTTCTTGTTTTAATGCCTAATTGCTCTGGCTCCAAGAGTTGTATGCTCCAACTCTTATATAAGAGTTGTATGCTCCAACTCTTATATAAGAGTTCTATGCTCCAACTCTTATATCCATGAACACCTGAGCAGAATCCAAGGACACCCTTTGGACATGGTTTGGATTTCATTCCAGCATAGAGATTCCTTCTTTTTAGGCACTACTTCTACAAAAGAAAGTGGGGAGAGTATACATTCTGTTTAATGCAAGCAAGCTGGATTTGGGCATCAGTTATATTCCATTATCTGAGACTAAATACCTTAGAGTTCATGTAGCTTTGAAATCTTTTAGAAGCTGAAGAAAACTGGGCTGGGGAGAAACTCCTTACTCTAGGAAAGTGAGATTCATTCCCTGCTGATTCCTCATTCATAGAGCCCACAGTGAGGTCCTGAGTTATTTCTGTTCACTACACCAAACTGTGAAATGAATAACACAGGATATTCGGTTATAAAGCAAATAGTGCATTTGCTTACTACTTATTACTGAAAGATGCTCTTTTCTTGAAGCAACGATGTGAACATGATCTTTGTTCTGTAAGTTCGCTTTTAAATTTGCATAAACCTCATATTGAAATTTCACTTTAGGAAACTTTAGTATTTCATTTAAAGAAATGACTTTGTTGCTAGTTTTGCAACTTTGCAAATTTAGATATTCAGAATAGCCTAGTCCCAATAATATTGTGAAGTTATGAAGTGCAATAAAACTTCAAGACATGAACACACATACCCACATATGCACTCCCCTACCTATGTGGATGGAATTATTTACTTAAATAAATATTATTTACTATAATATTCTGGACCACTTTTCTGTGAAAGTAATAGCTGCATTTTATGTGAACTCTTACATTCTATGTTAATTTAACCATGGATGTAAATGAAAAGTGACTTGGATTCTTCTACAGGACAAACTCTATGTAATAGATATTGGTTTCTACTTACCTTCACCATTATATTTGCTCCTCTAATCTGCCAAACCTCCATTGAATGAGGAACTGCTCATGTCATTGACCTATGAAAACCTTGTGTACATTCTACCTTTATATCATGTCTTTCTCTTACCTGTAATCTCTTTCCTCATGTTAAGATTTGACCAAGCTTCATACTCTCTTTCCATTATAGTTTATATTTTATCTTATTCCTAGAGCCTTACCTGGGTTTATGGGGATCGTTCTTTCCTTTGAATACCCCTTCATTCATTCATATAACATTCATGAAGTATTATGTTCCTTTTATTATTCTATAATGAAACTGTTGTATGTGTTTCACAATTAGTTTATAATCTTATTAAAGAAACACAATGCCTCCTTAATGTTATTAAACTTCAATGCAGAATCTGTTAAACATCAAAAAATATGTGTATACATATTGACCATGTATATATGGACAATAAAAGCATACTTGATATTTGCTAATGGCTATCTTGTAAATATTGCCTTTCCACAGAATATAGAAGGGTCTATATAGAAGTCTTGTTACCAGAGAAACATGGTGAGGAAGAGGGTCTACCCAGGCTTGTCAACTGGTCATGGCACTTCTAAGTGGACTTGGCAGAGAATCTCTGAGAGTCTAAGCAAGATTTGAACTATTTAACAGCGAATTTAATTCAACAAAATGCATTACATGTAGCACCCTAGAGAGAGACAAAAAACAGCAGAACTGGAATTTCATTGACTTTTCCAATAGGAGAAAACTAAAGCCACACGAGCCCATTTATCACAGATAAACTTGATGTCATCTTTTAGAGGCCTTCTTTATTAAACCTTAATCTGGTGGTTCTTAGGAGTTAATGGGAGGAGATTTGTGAAATGCAGTTTGCAGTCTCTTTTCTCAGGTGTGATATAAGAGCAATCTCCCAAGTGTCAGAGGTGGATAACTTAACATTGACTAGAGCCCATAATTCTTCTACAATAAGTATAGAAGACACTTGGGAATGGATTATGAAATTTTAGCTAAAAATTTTTAAAGCAGGAGGAAAGAACATACAGGTTGCAATCTGAATTGATTTTAAGTGAGGAAGGGGGCTCAATTTTACCAAATCATAAGATTCCACATCTACCAGGCTCTTAGTTGTGCATGGGGAGTGGAAGTGTTAACTTTTACTATCAGTATTTGCTCTTAAATTCTTAGTGCCTTGAAAGTGAAAGAATTGGCAGATTTTTTGGAAAATAGTTTTCTCAATATTATTTATCATAGTAGGCTTCTTTGATAATACATGTGTAGTACTAGGTTAATTTGTTAATGGACAAATTGAATGAGCTTATAATTTTTTGTTAATATTTTCTAAATGAACTCCATTGGGCAAGCAATAAAATTTGAAGGAAGTCCAAGGCTACTTGCTCTACTCTTTCTTTATGAAATTCCAATGAAAGTGTCAAAAGGATCCCAATGATTTTCACATAAAAAGAGATAAAGGCTGAGATGTTATTCATACTTAAATTATATTTACTTTGTTGATAATTGGAAATTAATAGCATTACTCTGAGAAAGGTGGCATTCACCAATTTTAATAAAATCATAAGTAAAAACCATAACATTGTAGCATATCTTAAAATCTGGTATATTGATACCTCCCAATTTGTTCTTTTTGTTTAAGGTGGATTTGGCTATACAGGGTCTTCTCTGATTCCATGCAAAGCATAGAATTATTATTTCTTTTTAGATCTGCAAAAAATGATGTTGCATTTTGAGAGAGATTGAATTGAATCTGTGGATTACTTTGGGTAATATAGACATTTTAACAATATTGGTGCTGTCAATCCATGAGCATGGTATGGTTTCCCATCTGTTTACATCCTCTGCAATTTCTTTTCTCAGTGTTTCATACTTCTCACCATATAGGTCTCTGAACTCCTTAGTTAAATATATTACTAAATATTTTATTTTCTTTGATGCTATTGGGAAAGGTATTGTGTCTTCAATTTGATTCTCAGTTGATGGTTATTGGCGTATATGAAAGCTACTGATTTGTGTGCATGGATTTTGTATGCTGAGACTTTGCTGAATTCATTTATCAATTTCAGTAGTCTCTTGGTTGAATATTTGGGGTTTTCTAGATATAATACCATATCATCAGCAAAGAGTGACAGTTTGACCACTTCTGCTCCCATTTGGATACCCTTGATTTCCTTCTTTTGTCTGATTGCTATGCCAAGGACTTCTAGCACTATCTTGAATAGAAGTGTAAAAGGTGGGCAACCTTGTCTTATTCCAGTTCTAAGTGGGAATGTTTTCATTTTTTCCCCATTCAGTATGATACTGGCTGTGGCTTTGTCATATATGGCTTTAATCATTTACAGTCATGTCCTATCTATGTCTATTTTGTCCTATTTTGTTAAGAGTTCTTATAATAAATGGGTGCTGAATTTTTTCAAATGCCTTTTCTGCATCTATTAAAAATATCATATGGACTTTTATTTTTTTGCTTTTATTATATGGTGAATTACATTTATAGATTTATGTATGTTGAACCATCTGTGCATTTCTGCAGTGAAGCCCACCTGGTCATGATGAATTGTTTTTTTGATATGTAGTTGAATTTGATTTGCTCAGATTTTTGAGAATTTTTACATCTATATTTAGAAGGGATATTGACCTATAGTTTTCTTTTTGTGAGTGTGTCCTTTCCTGGCTTTGGTATCAAGGTGATATTGGCTTCATGGAATGAGTTGAAGAGGATTCTATACTTCCCAATGCTGCAGAATAATTTCTGCAGTATAGGTACCAGTTCTTCTTTGTAGGTTTGGTAAACTTCAGGTGTGAACCAGTCTGGTCTGGGCCTTTTTATCATTGGAAGATTTTTTATTGCTGCTTCAATTTCAATGCTTCATATTAGTCTGTTCAGGAATTCTATTTCTTCCTGATTGAGACTGGGAAGATTGTGTGTCTCTAGCAATTTGTCCTTTTCCTTCACTTTTTAAGTTTATAAAATAATTCTCACATTGTCATTTGGTCTTTGACAAAACAGACAAAGGTGTACACAGGGGAATCACTATTCAATAATTGGTACTGGGAAAATTTGGTAGCCACATATAGAAGACTAACAGAAGATCCCCGCCTCTCACCTCTCACAAAAATCAACTCATGATGGATAACAGACTTAAACCTAAGGCATGAAATCATAAGAATTCTAGAAGAAAATGTTGGAAAAACTCTTTTAGACATCAGCCTAGGCAAAGAATTTATGAAGAAGCCCCCAAAAGCAATCACAGCAACAACAAAAATAAATAAATGGGACCTGACTAATTTAAAAAGCTTCTGCACAGCCAAGGAAACTATCATGAGAGCAAATAGACAACCTACAGAATGGCAGAAAATATTTGCATGCTACACATTTGATAAAGGACTGATAACTATAATCTATGTAGAACTTAGGAAAATCAACAAGAAAAAAAAAATCAAACAACCCATTAAAAATGGGCAAAGGAAATGAACAGAAACTTTCCAAAAGAAGACAGAATAATGGCAACAAACATATGAAAAAATGCTCAACATCTCTAATCATCAGGGAAACACAAATCAAAACCACGATGAGATATCACTTATCTCCAGTGAGAATGGCTTTTATCAAAAAGTCCCAAAACAACAAATGTTGGTGTAGCTGTGGTAAGATAGGAACACTCATACATTGCTGGTGGGACTGCAAACTAGTACAACCTCTAGGGAAAGCAGTATAGAGATACCTCAAAGAGATACAAGTAGATCTACCATTTGATCCAGCAATCCCATTACTAGGCATCTACTCAAAAGAACAAAAAAAACATTCTTTTAAAAAGATATCTGCACTTAAATATTTATAGAAGCACAATTCACAATTGCAAAGATGTGGAAACAACCAAAGTGTCCATCAATACATGAGTGATTAATAAAATGTGGCATATGTATACCATGGAGTTCTATTCAGCCACAAAACCATGGCAATATAGCACCTGTTATATTAGCCTGGATAGAGCTGGAACCCATTCTACTAAGTGAAGTATCCCAAGAATGGAAAAATAAGCACCACATGTACTCACCATCAAATTGGTTTTAACTGATCAACTCTTAAGTGCACATATAGCAGTAACATTCATTGGATGTCAGGCATATGGGAGGGGGGAGGTGGAGACAGGTATATACATACATAATGGCTATGATGTGCAATATCTGGGAAATGGACATACTTGAAACTCTGACTCTGGTGGGGCAAAAGCAATATACATAACCTAAACATTTGTACCCCCATAATATGGTGAAATAAAAAAGTATTTAAAAAATTATGTTGATTTTGAATCTTGATACTTTATTGAATTTGTTTATTAGTTTTATCACATTATTTTTTGAGCCATTAGGGTTTTCTCCATTTAAAATTATGTCTTCTATGAAGAGCAATAATTTTACTCTGCCTCCCAGTTTGGGTGCCTTTTATTTATTTTTGTTGCTGAATAGCTCTCCTGGATAGAATGTTCGATACAAGTCATAAAAGTGGGCATTCTTTCCTTGTTCCTATTTTAGAGGACAAGCTTTCAGTTTATCACCATTTAGTATAATGTTAACTCTGGATTTTTCATATATGGCTCTTATTGTGTTGAGGTAATTTTATGGAGCTCCCAGTTTGCTGAGTATTTTCATAAAAATGTGTTGAATTTTGTAAAATGTGTTTTCCACAACTATTGAGACAATCTCGATTATTTATGTTAATGTAGTGTATCACAATGATTCATTTTTGCATATATCTAAACATATGAAGCAAATATTGATAGAACTGAAGGGAGGAATAGATAGTAATGAAATAATAGCAGGAAATTTAAATAATTGATGTTCAATAAAGGCTAGAACATCCAGATAGAAGATTAAGGAAGAAACAGAATTGGAACTACACTGTAGACCAAATGGACCCAACAAACATGTACAAAACATTCCATCCAACAGAAAGTAGCAGAATACACATTCTTCTTAGGTGCACATGTAACATTCTTTTGGATTGGTCACATGTTAAATCACAAAACAAATCATAACAAATTAAATAACATTTACAAATGATAAAAAATATATTTTCTAACTACAATGGAATAAAGCCAGAGATTAATAATAAAAATAAGAAATTAAAAATCCACAAATCTGTGGAAATTAAATGACACATTCTTGAACAACCAATGAGTCATAGAAAAAATTAAAAAGGAAATTATAAAATATCTTGAAGCAAACAAAAATAAAAATGCAACATATCAAAATGTATGGGCTGTGGCAAAAGCAGTACTAAGAAATGTACAGTGATACATGCCTACATCAACAAAGAGAAACACTCTCAAATAAAAATCTAACTTCATACCTCAAAAACTAGAAAATAAGAACAAACTGAGCCCAAAGTTAACACATGGAAAAAAGTAATAAAGATTATAGTAGTAATAATGAAAATAGAAAATGGAAAAACAATTTAAAAATCAAAACTAAAACTTGTTTTTTTAAAAAGATCAAAAAATTAGCAAACCTTTACCTAAACTAAGAAGAGTGAAGACTCAACAAAAATAAAATCAGAAATGAAAGGGAAGAAATTAAAACTGATGCCACAGAAATAAAAAAAAAAAAAGACCAGAAGACACTACTGTGAACAATTAAATACCAAAATTGGATAATTTAGAAGAAATGAATAAACCTCTATAAACATATTATGCAATTCACCAAGACTGAACCATTGCAGGACTGAATAGACCAACAACAAATAAAAAGATTGGATCAGTAATAAATAACCTCTGAACAGAGAAAAGGTCATGTTCACATGCATCACTGATGAATTCTACCAGGTTTTAAAGAAGGAACACCAATCTTTCTCCAACTCTCCCCAAAAATTGAAGAGATGGGAATGGTTCCAAAATCACTTTATGAGACCATCGTTACCCTCATATCTAAAGTAGACAAAGAGAAAACTGCAAGTGAATGTCCCTGATGAATATAAATGCAAAAATCCTACATAAAATACTAGCAAATGGAACATAACAGCACATGAAAAGGATGATACAACCTGGCCAAATGGGTTTTATTCCTAGGGTGCAAGGGTGGTTCAACATACCAAAACACTCACCTTTATGTGATGTTTGCTATATCTATTAGAATTGCATTGACTACAAAGTCAGCAAAGCCTACTAACTGTTAGGTTAATCTTAAGACTCTTATTTTCATACCTTAAATCCATGTTAAAGTGTGAAGGGGCCAGCATCTAGGATTTTGGATATTTAATTTGAAAAGGAATGAATTTAATGGTCTTTAGGAAAAAAAAAAAAAAGAAGAAGAAAGAAAGAGTGTACCTTTTCCCAAGATTGGATCAGTCCCCTAATTTTCTCAGAATTCTTTGTTCAGCCTTCATCTCTGCTTCTTTCCGCATGTTGGGTTTACACTATAAACCTTCTTTGAAACAATCAGGTTTCTGTGCTACAGGATTTAGATCTTTATTTCCAAGGTCTCCATCATTAAAGAACAATTGACTGTCCCTGTTCCTGCTTAAAAATATTTGGAGAAGTACTTCAATTGGCTCATTTTGGGCTACTTGCCAAGCTCTGCATTAATAGTTTGAAGATATCATATAAGAAAATGGTTTTTCTATGGGGATAAAATCATTAGAGTCTAAAATCAGCCTAAGAATAATAGGGGGTGAGATTCCCAGAAAAAAACAAGGTACCCTGGTCATATAAAAAGTTTTTAAAACAAAAACTTCCCCGAAATAGTCCCAATTTTTTGTGGAAGATGTGCAGGGAAAAATGGCTTGGAAAGAAGAAACTTTCCAAACCCTAAAAAATGTAATTAATGATATTTTTAAAATTATATATAAATTATAGTTTATGAAGGAAAGAATGATAAAAATTAGGGAATTTCAGACCTCAGGCAAATGGAAGCTTCAATTCTCCTCAAACACATAATGCTCTTCTTCTACCCTACTCTTCAAAGCTTGTTGGGCTGGTTTTTGTTCATGTGTCCATTAGTCATTTATCATACTGCGTTGCAATTCTCTGTTTGCTTGTTTACTCTTCTACTGGATTGCAAGCTGCTCACCCACTGAGGGCAGGGAATGCATCTGCTTTTTTCACAGATATATCTCAAATAACTCCTCTAGTGTCTGGTATAATGCAATGCCCAATGCATGCGTATTATCCGGTATTCTAATTAATCAACTGGCACACTTATTATAATTTATTGATCTATCATCCCTTGGCACATATCACAGAGCATAGAACATAGTAGGTATGTAATGATTTTATTTATATTTGACATAAAAAGTAAAATTACAAATATGTATTGATTAGCATATTTATGTGACTTTTATTGTAAGAGGTAGCTTTTCATTTTGCATAGTGAAGAATCAAGCACATTCATTATAAACACCAAGCCAAAGATTTGTGACAAATACAATAACTTTTTCCCTCTGAAGGGGCTACAAGTGTTGGCCAATGTACAACTCACGTAAGTTTTGGCTGTCTTGCGATGTGAGCTTTGCAAAAGTGGGGGCTGGGAAGATTCTTGGTTCTCCCTGATGCCCCCAGCTCTTGGTTCTGACCACAATGGAGGCACAGCAGTGCAGACTAGGGTGAAGGTTGTATGAGGAGAACTCTGAAACAAAAGGCTGCTTCTGTGATATTCTGCCTCGACATTAATGTTATTATAGGAGTCTTCAGTCCTCTGCTCCTATTTTAACCTACAGCCTGTGTCTATTTGAGCCATCAAACCAATTGAGTGAAGTTATGTAGTGGAAAGGTTTCAAATGAGAGTTTCACTCGCATTTAAAAAGTCATATTACTGTTGGTTCCTCTGTTTAGTCTTGGGAAAAGAAAAAAATCATATATCAATATCTAACTGCTGCAGAAAGCACGCCATGCACTCTCTCCTTTAACTGGTTCATAAAACTGAATTTCTGTCTACAGAAGTTAAATATGAACTCATTCTGTAAGGGCAGGAAGACTAATTTTCTTTTTAGTGTTCCATATGGCTAAATTTCACATAAAAATCCTCATGTGACTAGAGGACTAAGGCAATTTCTTTAGTATACCACCAAAAAAGAAAACTTCAGAAAAATGAGAAAATCTATGTTGGGTCAGATCAAGGAGTCAACTTGCTCAATCTCTTCTCAAAAGTATTAAATACATAATATGTGCTAAAAATTTCGAGATCTGCAAAGCAAAATAAAACAATGTTCATACTTAGGGGAGCTCATGAAATTAAGTAGATTAAGTAACACCAATATGGAAAAGAATAGTATTAGGAAGAATGCAATAATGTTATAAATATCACTAATTTTGACCATTTCATCAAAGTAAAATATATGGTTCAACTTTGTCTATATCTTTTATCCAAACAAACTTAGCTCCATCCTATTAATTAATTTGTTCTATGTCAGAAACAGTTACTAGTCATATACCAGCGACCAATAAATACTATTTTTTAGCACTTTCCAACGTTTAAAAGTTCACTCTATATGCATTATCTCTCTAAGATCATGGCTTACCCTAGGTCCTCCAATCAGTATATAACAAACCTAGGCCCAAAATAGAATTATTTATAGGTCAACAATGAGACTTAAGAGGTTGGTACCAGATCAGGTTTTGGTAAGAATATGGTAGTGGTTTGTACCAAATCTTAATAATTCTCCACCAAATTAGGCTCACTTACATATGTGGAGGAATACTGATGCTTTTCTGCATTATCAGAATGTTATTGAGCCAACCTGGAGAACCAAAATCTTCTATGCCGGGACCAGTGGCCTCTCAGTAAATGCCTCTCCTTGACACGTACCATTTACCTTATGTTGAGTGTTGGGGGATTCACATGGAATGTTTCATTTCAATTCCTTAGGAAGTCTTAAAAATATTATTCATTGCTTCATTCAGTGTCCTCTATAGAAATACCAAAAAAGGAAAAAAATAACTGCCGTATTTAAATGCCAAGAGCTTGTGAATCATGTAACTCGCTGCTTCCATTTTTGCTTTGGCCTTTCAAACATCAGAGTTAAATTTATGATTCAGTTTAAAAACTGTGAATTTCTTTACAGCTCGGATATTGTTGTGATAGAATTCTAACCCCAATTTTAAAACAGATTTGATATTCCTTTTTATCATTATTTCCCTGATCTTTTCTTCTAATTATTTTTTTCTGCTTTATATCAGACTACTTAAATCTTCTGATGAAGAATATGAAAAATTCATAAGTAATAGAAACTTCAATTATTTAAAATATTAATGATTATTCGATATAACAATGTAAACATATTATAGGAACTGAAATTTTTGCAGGGGCATTGCTTTGCCTATCAAAACATAATTTAGAGAGTTTAAGAAACTAGATTTTTAAGGAGATGGTTTCATGAAGTTAAAGGTCAGTATTGCTTAGTTACTACCATTTTGAAGATGAATTTGATTTTAGAGTCTGGTTCAATGGCCCAATTATATTTTCCATCTCTTTTTATTCCTCTGAGCCATTTTTATGCTTGTTGGATTAAATATCTATAAAAGAGTGCTTGGCAAAATAAAAAATACATATATAATAAATTGAACACAATCAGTTCTCTACTTCATTCCTGTTTTGAAATGAAAGTGATATAGCACCATCATTGTAAAAAGTGACAGGGCAGACAGAGGCTTATTAAAAATATATTATCTTTACAGTTTTACATGCATTAAATATGTCAACTCTTTTCCAGTTCTTTTACTTTTTTCAGTCTGAAACAGAAGGGGATTCAACAGGGGAACATCTTTTTTGCCAGGGTTTGGCTGAATTATTGCATTTCCTAATCCAAAAAAGCAGATTTCATTATTTTATGCAAAGATAAATCTTGTAAATGTCGGTGTTATTTTTTCTTCTGAAAAGGGAGAGTATAGTCCTTTCTAATATCACTTGGCAATCGTTAAAATATAAGATAACTTTAAAAAATATTTTCTGTAAACTCTCACTAAGTTTGTTCAGAGGTAAAGTATCAACTTCACAATGAGAAAGTGAGTATGAGACCACAAACCAAAATTCCAGAAGCAAGGTGGCATTTGGGCTTTATGTACAGGGACATGAAAAGTCATGCAATAGGCTCTGGGGTACTCATTCTACCTGGGCTGATTTTAATAAGATTGCCCTCCGTTGCATGTATAAAATTCCCTATCAGGGGAAACGTGTCTCTGGCTACTACATATCTCTGAGCTACTGTGCTCTTTCTATGTCAAGCCCTCTTTCTCCCAATCATACTGCCCCCCAGATCTTATTTATGTATAACCAGTTAAGAACTAGGCACTTTCTCTCGTGGGGAATTTGAGTTTGAAGAGTGATTTTCAAGAATGCAAGAATGGGTTGTGGAAAAATGTAAAGTAGCAGCGGACCTAAAATTGTGTCATATGGAGAATAACCTAATACTGATGCTGTCAGTCCAGACCACAACTATAGGAATATGAAGAGAGGTATCCTCTGATAATAGAGATGTAGTTATGTGTTCTTTAAATTGGCATTTTCTCCACCTTGCAGTGAAAATGTTGTAACAATCTAAATGCCCAACTGGTTAAACTGAACATTTCATACAACACATACCAGGCCTACGCATAGGACAAGAAATCATTTTATCAGACACCGGCATTCTAATTTTTATCACGGCACAATTCACAATTGGAGAGATATGGAATCAACCTAAGTGCCCATCATTTTATAAGTGGATAAAGAAAATATGTATGAGTGAGTGAGTGAGTGTGTGTGTGTGTGTGTGTGTGTGTGTGTGTATAAACATGCAGCGCTACTCAGTTAACAAAAGGAATGAAATAATGTCATTCACAGGAATTTGGATGAAACCGGAGACGATTATCATAAATGAAGTATCTCAGGAATGGAAAAATAAACAAACACCACATATTTAAGTAATAAGTTGGAGTTAAACAATGGGTACACAAGGGCGCAAAAAGATGTAAAGGACATTGGAAACTAAGAAGGAGGTTGGTGGAAGAGGAGTGAAGGATAAAAACTTACCTATCAGGTACAATGAATGCTGTCCTGGTGGCAGGCACTCTGAAAGCCCTGACTTCAGCATAACACAGTATATCCACATAAACAAAAACCTTTGTACTCCCTTAATATTTTGAAATAGAAAAAAAAATAGAAGAAAAATAAATAAAATTTTATTGTCTCATTTCAATACCTCAAGTCCATGGCAGTGATTTTAGCCAATAAAAGCAAAAATACATTGCAAGTAGTGGTGACCATCAATCTCTACCAAGAAGCCTTACATCAATAAACCACATGTTGATTTAGGAATTTCGATTAGGCCTCTGATAGCTTAGCAAGAAATTAAAAAGCAGCAATCTTGTTCCCAATCTGTGTCACAGTTCTGGGTCACTGATATGGGAGGGTTCACTGATAGGAAGAGGGAAGAAAATTGCAGTGAGAGGGGATTACTTTCATAGTACTAGATCCTAGAAAATAGCTGTGACATAGTAACTCATTCACAGACTATTTTCTACAGAATTAATTTTGGGCAGGTAGATTTTGCCCCAGGATGAGAGAACACTACGGAGTAGCCTGTCTCCTAACATGACAGCCAGAAGACAGTGGTGATGCTACATTTTAGCCATCATCAATGTTCTTGCTTTGTTCTGTGTGTGGGCAGCTTTCAGCCAAAAGAAGTCAGTGAAGGAAAAGGAAATTCCCTTTAATTGCATTTGAATATGAGCTCCACTATGACAATTTAGCAAGGAGTCAACTTCAGGCCAGCAGTCTCGTCTGTTTTCTTGACTAATATGCACCATGTTTTTCTCTATGATATTCAATTTTATCTGCATAATAACCCTATAGTGATATGTGGGAGCAAGAACTTAAAGGGATTGTCTGATTTCTTAGAAAGAGGCAGAACTTGGTTGTCAAATTCATCACAGTGTCTGGAGGCTAAAGGGAACATTTTCTGAGACTGTAAGCCACTGGTAACATCTTCAAAGATTTGGAGATTCAATAAATTATTTAAGTTAAAATACAATAACATCAACTTATTTTTTAATACGGAATTCATCATAAAAAATACTACTTTCTTTCTCTTTTCTCACTGGTTCCTACTATCATATTTTCAACATTTCCAGTGTTTCTATGGACCACTTCCAAGCTGTCTATTCACAGTACCATTTACTATGTAAATCTGAATTTCATTCACTTTCTTGTGAAAATCTATAGTATATTTGCTTATATATTTATGTATTAGTTCATGTCTTTTGAAATGTGTTTTCTTAGTTCAGTTCACCCTCATATGCTTCATCTTTCTTAATTCTAATCTGCATTTTATCTTCCATAAATATATTAATAACATCAACCATTTTTCAATGCCTACTATTAGTATGTAGCAGGAAAGTTATTAAATACTTAAAAATATTATTTAATGTGATAACCACGAAATTGCTAAGAGGCTAATATTATTATTCCCTTCTTATATTTTAGGAAACAGAAGCTCAGTGAGATTAAATTATATTAAATGCTAGTATATTGTGATGGAGAAAAATATATTTGTTGGATTAAAACTAAAGAGGAATTACAAAATTAATACACAGAAGATGTTTGGGAATGATCTCAGAAACCACCCAGTGCCATATTTTTCCCACTGAGCTCTGCTGCAACCGCCAGTGGACCAAGGAGCCACTTGGACACACGCAGTAAGCAGTAAGAATTCCAGGTTCCCCACTCTTGGTCAAGTGAAACTTTTTCTTGTCCATTTGATATTGCACATATGTAAGATTTCATTTAACAAACATATTGTAGGCTAAGGAATTTTGGCAATGGATAACCAAATCTTATAGTGAAGTATAACATAAAGGTCATGAGTTGTTCAAGTGATGTTTGCATTTCAATCCTTCCAATAATTAGCTGAGGTCCAGTTTTCTCATCTATTAAATGACAAAAATATTTTTATCTTAGTGGATTTTTTAAATAGATGCAAGAATGTATGGAAATGCAAAAGCTTGTAGAAAGTACCTAAAGCCTAGTAAGTCAAGAGATTTGAATTCTCCCCCCATTCCCTTTATCCTCCCAGGATGTCCCATCAAGTGACCTACGTTTCCTTGTACCTCTTGAAAGGCAACTCACTCACTGTCTGTAGAAGAGAATTTAGTGTCTATCTTTGCACAGGACTCACTGACAACAGCACTGTCTGTATGACAATGAAAATTGTTATAGAAATATCCGTGTGTGTTATTTTTTCCATTACAACTAAAATTGGAGTAGTTTCTCAGACTTCTTCTCCAGGTCCTAGCTTGACATTTTTCCTCATCTGTGGGTCTCTTTACAAAGCACCAGTGATTGGATGATGCCTTTGATAAACTGCCACCTGAAGGCTAAAGTTACCTGTAGTTAGCACCTCATTCACTAGGTTTCAATTGTGCCTTCTCACATATTTTCTCTCAAGTGTCATTTGTCCTGTGTTTTGTCAAGGGAATTTATAAGGAATTTCTCACACCATCTTTCCAACACATTCACATTTTATATGAATATGACTCTCAGGTCGCCATGGCAGCAGAAGCAAATAAACTCATTCAAACTCAGTGGTTCAGTATCAAAATTGAGGAAGAACTTGGCATCTCCACCCACATATTTCTCACTCTTATATCCTAGGCCTGTCTTCATTGAAAGATAGCGAGTTGCAAAATAATACAGGAAATATGCTGCATTTTTAAATAGATGTTTCCTGAATCCTAAATAATGGAGGCTAATTTTGATGATCTTTAATTTTTTAAAATAAAAATATAAAAATATAGCAGAGATATACAAAAACATTCATTATCTATCTTGTTTTAATATTTTTCAGGTCATGCTTCAGAAATTTGCATAGGATTATTTTTAACATCACAGCAATTATTTTCTATATAATTAAAAACACTAGCTAACATGCATAAAAGACTGAATATAATATATATAAAAATCATCTTCACTGTTTTGAAGGGCATTTTACTCCCTGCTAAATATTGCCACATATATTAATTTTGATGTAGTTTTGAGTTCCAAAAAATTCTAATAAATTGGATGAGCACACACACACAAACACCCACACACTACCTAGAAATGGACAAAAAATAGTAAGACTTTATATTGCATCAGATAATATAACAAAATTAAAGCTAGGAAAAGTTTGAGGTGTCATCTATTACAGGACCCCAATTTTAAAGATATTCATAATTTTTAAGCCCCAGATAGATGAATAAACTTACATAGGGACAATTAGTCTCCTAGGAAGTAAAGTAACAGTAGGTGTCGGGAATTCTCACCCTTCAATCACTGGTAAAAGGTGAGAAATACAATTAGATATTGGTTTTATTTAACATACCATTCCCTGGTATGTTCATCTATTCCTCTTTATAAGTTTTCTCATTTTCAAACATGAATTTTCCTTTTCTCTATATCTTTGAAAACTCAGAGACATCAAATTATATTGATTTTATTTCTCACCCAACTGAATACCTAATAGTTGATACAAATGGCAAGACTTAATTCTCACACAGGACAATTTCAGAAGTTGGAACACACTTCACAAATTTCAAAGGGTTTTCCTGCCGACTTCTTTTCCAGTGGATACCTTTGACCCACAGTTTCCTATAGGAATTATTTACATTTATAGTTTGAACTACTCATTATGAAGAACAAACAGGGGGAAAATTATATATACACACACAACACTTTTGCAGAAAAAACAAAACAAAATAAAATTTGTGCCTATGCTTAGGAAACAAATTCCACGTAATGTTTTGAAGTATTCCAGAAAAGTTCTCACTGCTAGACTTAGTGCTTAAAATTCTATCCCTCATTTTTCTTACTGAATATTTAAATGAATCATTATATCCCAGTTCATCTCTAGCTTAGCGTAAACTTATTCAGGATAGTACACTCAGAAGAGAGCAGCAAGCGGTGCATACACAGGGAGTGATTCATTCTTGAAATGGAGAATGTTCCTGAGGCATGGAAAACACAGATTGGTTGTGGAAATTCAGTCCCTCCTTTCATTTGGTAACATAACACAGAGTTGCACTCTGAGATCACCACAAGAATTGGCTCATACAAAAGGCTAAAGCCAGAAGGCTTTTATTTTATTATTTTATTTATTTTTTTTGAGTCAGAGTCTCACTCTGTTGCCCGAGCTAGAGTGGCGTAGTGTCAGCCTAGCTCACAGCAACCTCAAATTCCTGGGCTCAAGCAATCCTCCTGCCTCAGCCTCCCGAGTAGCTGGGACTACAGGCATGAGCCGCCATGCCTGGCTAATTTTATATATATATTTTTTTAGTTGGCCAATTAATATCTTTCTATTTTTAGTAGAGGCAGAGTCTCACTTTTGCTCAGGCTGGTTTTGAACTCCTGACATTGAGCGATCCACTCGCCTTGGCCTCCCAGAGTGCTAGGATTACAGGTGTGAGCCACTGCACCCAACCCCAGAAGGCTTTTATTTTTTAACTAGGCTACTTTCCCAATTAAAGTTCCAGGTGTTGTTACAAAGTTACCTGGCAGTTCATTTTTTCCTTTTTATATAAATATGCAGTCTTAAGGAGCATATTGCTCTAATAAGCTATTTTCATGTTATTCCAGCCCCTTTATTCGCAACCTAAGTACAATTCTGCGCATTGAGACTTTAGGGTAGAGTAGGTTATCTTCAATGTCTGTGTTTGTAACTTCTTCCCATATTCCCTACTTTATATTTAATGCTTAGTGCTGGTGGAGTGTGTATCCATACCTCATAGCAAGACTGTTTGCTGATTATTCAATCAGTTAACGAGCAACTACCAAGAGTCAGACAGCATAGCAGGGTGTTGTTACATGGTGATAAAAAGATGCAGAATTTTAACTACTTCCGTACCAGCGTTGACTATAGTCTACAGCCATAGATGAACGGGCACAGCGACTTTAGCCGTCAGCTGTGATATGACTTTTCCAATTTTTCATTTATCAAAATAAAATTGTGGAGGAGGATCAAGATGGTGGACGTGAAACACCGCCAGACAGAGTGTCTCTGCAAAAAAGACAGATTCTAGCAGAAATTAGAAAAAAGAAGCAAGAAGATGAGCATACAGTGGATGAGGGCCAGAAGGAGGGGTACCTGAGACCACGGGAGACTCCATGGGAGGAGGCTGTGGAGGAGAACTGGAAGCTGAGACCGCCAGAGCAGCCCGGAGACCAGCGGGAAGGGTAGGTGATAAGTCACCTTTCCCCTACACTGCATCTGGGACTGCTGGTGGGCTCCCCAGCAGGTAGAGAGACCTTCAAACACCAGTCCAGAGACTGTTGCCGCCAGTGAGCGGTAAGCCTGTAGTGGACGCAGTACCAGGCTCCCAACTCCCTCGGGGCACCTCCGTGTGCACAGACCCGAGCTGCGGGACAGGCGCCATATTGCCTCCTTCTCCCCTCCGCCGACCCTATCTGCGGCTGCCCGGAGAGACAGTACAGCCACCAGCTGGAGGCACCTCCAGGGAAAGGGACCTTCCCTTTGAGAAACCCACAGCTGACTAAGGGGAACTCAGACTGTGAGCTCCCTACCCACCAGCCCTCCCAGGTGCTGCTGGCACAGTGATCCCAGGAGAACGATGCAGACCCTGAGGCTGAGAGACATAGACCCAGCTTGGGCTCCCTGTGGGTGAATTGGGACCAGAAATCCTCTCCCTGGTGGGGATATAGTTTGAACTCTGGGACCCAGAGGTCAGACCAGCAGACCAGATCCCATGAACCAAGGTCTAGCATTGCCCAGGGTACAGAAGGGATATATGTGAACAGCCTACTGAGGTGTGTGTGCCTTCAGGGGCAGATCAGCATCCTAGAGGGCAACTCTCCTCCCAAAAGGAGGCCATACGCCCAGCCCAGGTGGCGTTCCTTCGCAAGGAATCTACCACCGGCATCACAGTCCAGGAAGGCCTGGTGGCATGTGGTCTGGCCTGCTGGCAGAAGCGCAGGAGTAGCTGCGGAGTTGGGGAAGGTGGAAAGAAATGAGGCTTGCTCCAGACCCCAGGTCTCAGACAGCTCAACCCCCACACACAGATCTTATAATTGAGCAGGGCCATTCCAGCCCCTCCCTGACAGCTTTTCCTGGAAGCAGAGAACAGAACTTTGACCACTGCTAACTGCATTGGTGGTGCTAGAGGGCAGGCTTACCCAATCCAGCTCTGCCCAGACTCACTCCCAGACCACCCCTCACTGAGGGGGAGAAAAGGAGAAACCTGGAAGTCCCAGGGCCCCACCGAACACCTGAGGCACTAGAGTTCTCTCTACAGGAACAAGAGCTGATAACAGGACACAAAAACAATGGGGTAGCCTGTTCCTCTAAGCAAGCACCATTTACTGACAGGGAGGACATCCTGCACAGCCTTTTCACAGCACCTACTGACTCATTATACAGGGAGTGGTCGAATCTCACCCACGGACAACACCATCAGCTCAGAAATGAAACAAGGCATGTGAATACCCAAAGAAAAACCTAAAGAAAAGAAACAACTGATCGACATAGGAAGAAGTCAGCAAAGGAACTCAGGAAATATGAAGAACCAAACAGAAAACACACCCCCAAAGAGGAGCACCAGCCCCCTAGAAACGAACAATGACCAAAATCAGGCAACCAAAATGACAGAAGAGGAATTTCATATGTGGATAATAAGAACACTTACCGACCTGCAAGAATAACTAAATAACTAACACAAAGAAACCACACAAAAAGCCTCCAGGACCTGGAACAAAAGTTCACTAAAGAAATAGACACAATGAAGAAAAGTTTAACTGAACTCCTGAAAATGAAGAAACAATTCAGGAAACTACAAAATACAGTGGAAAGTCTCAAGAACAGGGTAGATCAAACAGAAGAAAGAATCTCAGAGATTGAAGATAACACCCTCCAACTAAATAAAACAGTCACAGAGATAGAGCAGAGAAACAAGAAAAAATAGCAAAGCCTACAAGAGATGTGGGATTATGTGAAGAAACCTAATGTGAGGGTCATAGGGTTACCAAAAGGGGAAGAAGACAACACTCAAGGGTATGACAAGCTATTTGAAGATATAATAGAGGAAAATTTCCCAGGCCTTGCTCAAAATCTTGACATACACGTTCAAGAAGCTCAGAGGACCCTTGGGAGATTCAATGCAAACAGGAAGACGTCACGACATGCAGTCATCAGACTGACAAAAATATCAGCTAAAGAGGCCCTTCTAAGAGCTGTAAGGCAAAAGAAGCAAGTAACATACAAAGGAAAGCCAATTCGAATAACACCAGACTTCTCTAATGAGACTTTACAAGCAAGGAGAGACTGGGGCCCCATTCTCACTCTTCTGAAACAGACCAATGACCAGCCTAGAATCTTATTCCCTGCAAAACTAAGCTTCATATATGAAGGAGAAATAAAGACATTCTCAGACAAGCAAAGGCTCAGAGAATTCACCAAGACAAGACCAGCCCTACAAGAAGTACTCAAAACAGTGTTACACACAAAACACCATAATAAAAACTCACGAATATAAAAACAACCAAAACCCAAAGATTAAAGGCCAGATAATACAATGGCTCAAGAGAGAAAGCAAAGCAACAACATCCAACCCAACAGAATGAACAGAAATCTACCTTACCTATCAGTTCTCTCAATAAATGTTAATGGCTTAAACACTCCACTCAAGAGACATAGGCTGGCTGAATGGATAAGAAAATACAGGCCAAGTATATACTGTCTTCAGAAAACACATTTAACCTGCAAGGATGCAGATAGACTAAAAGTAAAAGGGTGGAGATCAGTATTCCAGGCAAGTGGAAGCCAAAAGAAGGCTGGCGTGGCAGTTCTAATTTCAGACGATTTAGTTTTTAAACCAACAAAAGTAGTGAAAGACAAAGAGGGTCATTATATAATGGTGAAGGGCACAGTTCAACGAGAAGAGGTAACAATTTTAAATATATGTGCACCCAACTTAGGTGCACCCAGTTTCATAATGCAAACCTTACCAGAGCTAAGCAAATTGATTAATGGCAACTCCATAATCACCTTAGATTTCAACACCCCACTGACAGCATGAGACAGATCCACCAAACAGAAAATTAATAAAAAAACAATGGAATTAAACAAAACCTTGGAATAATTGGGTCTGACTGACATTACAGGACATTCTACCCCAAATCCACTGAATATATGTTCTTCTCATCAACTCACGGGACATTCTCTAAGATTGACCATATCATATCCTAGGACACAAAGAAAATCTCAAGAAATTTAAAAAAATAGAAATCATATCATGTACCTTCTCAGATCACAGTGGAATAAAAGGAGATATCAACCCTAACAGAAACTCACATTTCTATAAAAAAAAAGTGGAAATTAACCTCCTAATAAATGATTATTTCTTAAATGAAGAAATCAAGATGGAAATAAAAAAATTCTATGAAGAAAATGACAATGGAGAGACAAGTTATTAAATCCTCTGGGACACAGCTAAAGCAGTTCTGAGAGGAAAGTTTATCTCCATAAATGCCTATAACCAAAAATCAAAAAGATCACAAATAGAAAATCTATCGAAATGACTCAAAGAGCTGGAAAAAGTAGAACAAACCAACCCATATCCCAGCAGAAGAAGTGAAATCAACAAGATCAAATCAGAACTAAACGAAATTGAAAACAGGGAAGCTATTCAGGAGATTAATAAAACAAAAAGTTGGTTCTTTGAAAAAAAAAAAAAAGCAATGTTGACACGCCATTGGCTAAGCTAACGAAAAGCAGAAAAGAGTAATCTCTAATAAGCACCATCAGGAAAAAAAAGGAGATATCACAACTGATCCCAAAGAGATACAAGATATAATTTATGAATACTACAAAAATCTTTATGCACACAAACTGGAAAATGTGGAGGAAATGGACAAATTTCTAGAAACACACAGCCTCCCTAGGCTCAACAAGGAAGAAATAGATTCCCTGAACAGACCAATCTCAACAGCTGAAATAGAAACAGCAATTAAAAATCTCCCTAAAAAAAAAAGTCCCAGTCCAGATGGTTTCACGTCCGAATTTTACCACACTTACAAAGAAGAACTAGTACCTATCTTGCAGAAACTATTCCACAACATCGAGAAGAACGGAAACCTCCCCGACACCTTTTATGAAGCGAATATTACTCTGATACCAAAACCAGGAAAAGATGCAACAAAAAAAAAAGAAAACTAAAGACCAATATCCCTAATGAATATAGATGCAAAAATTTTCAACAAAATCTTAGCTAACCGAATCCAGACACTTATCATAAAAATAATCCAACACGACCAAGTGGGCTTCATCCAAGGGATGCAGGGATGGTTCAACAATGTAAATCTATAAATGCAATTCACCACATAAACAGAAGCAAAAACAAAGACCACTTGATTCTTTCAATAGATGCAGAAGAAGCTTTTGACAAAATTCAACACCCTTTCATGATACGAACATGTAATAAAATAGGCATAGAAGGGACATACCAAAAAATGATACAAGCCATATATGACAGACCCATAGCCAACATCATACTGAATGGGGAAAAATTGAAAGCATTCCCACTTAAAACTGGAACCAGACAAGGCTGCCCACTATCTCCACTTCTATTCAACATAGTGGTGGAAGTCCTGGCTACAGCAATCAGACAGGAAAAGGGAATTAAAGGTATCCAAATAGGGGCAGAAGAGATCAAACATTCACTGTTTGCTGATGATATGATATTATATCTAGAAAACTCCAAAGATTCAACCAAGAAACTCCTGGAACTGATCAATGAATTTAGTAAAGTCTCAGGATACAGAATCAATACACCGAAATCATAGGCATTCCTATGCCAACAACAATCTAATTGAGAACCAAATCAAAGATTCAATTCCATTCACAATAGCAACAAAGAAATTAAAGTACTTAGGAATATACTTAACCAAGGAGGTAAAAGACCTCTACAGGGAGAACTATGAAACACTGAGAAAGGAAATAGCAGAGGGTGTAAACAGATGGAAATCCATTCCATGCTCATGGATTGGCAGACTCAACATCATCAAAATGTCTATACTACCCAAACTGATCCACAGATTCAATGCAATACCTATTAAAATCCCATTAGCATTCTTCACAGATATAGAAAAAATAATTTTACGCTTCGTATGGAACCAAAGATGACCCCGAATATCAAAAGCAATTCTAGGCAACAAAAACAAAATGGGAGGCATTAATATGCCAGATATCAAACTATACTACAAAGCCGTAGTAATTAAAACAATATGGTATTGGCACAAAAATAGGAATATTGACCAGTGGAACAGATGTGAGAATCCTGATATAAAACCATCCTCATATAGCCACTAACTTTGACAAAGCAGACAAAAACATACGCTGGGGAAAAGAATCCCTTTTCAATAAATGGTGCTGGGAAAAATGGATAGCCACCTGTAGAAGGCTAAAGCAGGACCCATACCTTTCACCTTTCACAAAAATCAACTCACGCTGGATAACAGACTTAAACCTAAGGTATGAAACTATTAGAATTCTAGAGGAAAATGTTGGAAACACTCTCCTAGACATTGGCCTGGGCAAAGAGTTTATGAAGAAGTCCCCAAAGGCAATCACAGCAGCAACAAAAATAAATAAATGGTACATGATGAAACTACAAAGCTTCTGCACAGCCAAAGAAATAGTCATGAAAGTAAACAGACAACCTACAGAATGGGAGACAATTTTTGCATCCTACACATCCGATAAGGGACTGATAACTAGAATATACTTAGAACTCACAAAAATCAGGAAGAAAAAGATCAAATAACCCTAATAAAAAGTGGGCAAAGGACTTGAACAGAAACTTTTCTAAAGAAGACAGAAGAATGGCCAAAAAACATATGAAAAAATGCTCAACATCTCTAATCATCAGGGAAATGCAAATCAAAACCACAATGAGATATCACTTAACCCCAGTGAGAATGGCCTTTATTAAAAAATCTCCAAACAATAAATGCTGGCATGGGTATGCGGAGAGAGAGGAACACTCCTACACTGCTGGTGGGACTGCAAACTAGTTCAACCTCTGTGGAAAGCAATATGGAGATACCTTAAAGCGATACAAGTGAATCTACCATTTGATCCAGCAATCCCATTGCTGGGCATCTACCCAAAAGATTCAATGAAACTCTACAAAAAAGACATCTGCACTTGAATGTTTATAGCAGCACAATTCATAATTGCAAGGCTGTGGAAACAGCCCAAGTGCCCATCAATCCAAGAATGGATTAATAAAATGTGGTGTATGTATACCATGGAGTACTATTCAGCTCTAAGAAACAACGGTGACATAGCACATCTTATATTTTCCTGGTTAGAGCTTGAACCCATACTACTAAGTGAAGTATCCCAAGAATGGAAAAACAAGCACCACATATACTCACCAGCAGCTGGTATTAACTGAGCAGCAAGTGGACACATAGGTACTACAGTAATGGGTATTGGGCAGGTGGGAGGGGGGAGGGGCAGGTATATACATATATAATGAGTGAGATGTGCACCATCTGGGGGATGGTCATGCTGGAGACTCAGACTTGTGGGGGGAGGGGGGGAAATGGGCATTTATTGAAACCTTGAAATCTGTACCCCCATAATATGCTGAAATAAAATTTATAAATAAATAAATAAAATTGTGAACATTTAAAAATAACATAATGAAAGCATATATGTATATGTTACCTATTCTGATTTATATTACAAGTAAAGATGCCTGTAAAGTAAAACATGCTTTCAGTGCTTTAAAGCTTTCCTCATCACACAAGAGCAGAACGGATCAGTCGTCAATGCACAGCACAGACTACCTTGGGGACTGTGAGTGCCGGCCGTGGGCAAGGTTTCCCGGCCAGTGACCACCATACTGAAGTGGTTAAAGAGCTCATGGTTTGGTAGAAAGACAATAAGTAATTATTTATAAGACAGTTTACCAATGCCACAAACATTTTCTTAGATTTTCTAACTTTTTAATTAATACAAAATAATTGTATGCATTTATTTAGTACGTGTGATATTTTGACACATGCATATATGTAATGATCAAATTAGGGTAACTAGTATATTGTTTCGCTCAAACATTTATCATTTCTTTGTGTTAGGAATAGTAAAGTTTTCCTCTTCTAGCTATTTTAAAACATACAATGTTATTGTTAACTGCAGTCACCCTACTCTGCTATAGAACACTAGAACATATTCATCCTAAATAAATGTAATTTTGTACCCATTAACCAACCTCTCTCTTTCTGCTCCTTCCCACTCCCTTTCCTTGCTTCTGTTAATCACTATTCTACTCTCTACTTCTATGAGATAAATTTTTTAATTGCCATATATGAGTGAGAATATGCAATATTTTCCTTTCTGTGCCTGGCCTATTTTACTTTACATAATTTTTTCCAGGCTCATCCATGTTGCTGCAAATGAGAGGATTCCATTCTTTTTGTTGGCTGAGTAATATTCCGTTTTATATATAGATGATATACATATAGATATAGATATTATATTTTCTTTATCCATTCTTCTGTTGGTAGACACTTAGATTGATTCTGTATTTTGGCTATTGGCTAGTGCTGCAGTAAACATGGGAGTGCAGATATCTCTTTGGCATAATGGGATTGCTGGAGCAGGTGGTATTTCTATTTTTAGTTTTTCAAGGAATCTTCATACTGCTTTTCATTAGGGCTGTGCTAATTTACTATCCCACCAACAGTTTTTTTTTTTTTTTTTTTTTTTTTTTTTTTTTTTTTTGAGACAGAGTCTCACTTTGTTGTCCAGGCTAGAGTGAGTGCCGTGGCGTCAGCCTAGCTCACAGCAACCTCAAACTCCTGGGCTCAAGCGATCCTCCTGCCTCAGCCTCCCGAGTAGCTGGGACTACAGGCATGCGCCACCATGCCCGGCTAATTTTTTTTTATATATATATCAGTTGGCCAATTAATTTCTTTCTATTTATAGTAGAGACGGGGTCTCGCTCTTGCTCAGGCTGGTTTTGAACTCCTGACCTTGAGCAATCCGCCCGCCTCGGCCTCCCAAGAGCTAGGATTACAGGCGTGAGCCACAGCGCCCGGCCCCACCAACAGTTTTAAAGGGTTCCTTTTTCTATGCTTCTTTACCTGCGTTTGTTATTTTTTGTGTTTTTGATAATAACCATTTTGAATAGGGTTAGAAGATGATATTTCAGTGTGGTCTTGATTTGCATTTATTATGATTTGTGATGTTGAACATTTCTTCTTAGACCTGTTGGCCATTTGTATATCTCCTTCTGAGAAATAGCTATTCATATCATTTGTCCATTATTAATTAGATTACTTGTTTTTATGCTCTTGAGCTCCTTATATATTCTAGAAATTAATCCTTTCTAAGATGGAGAGTTTGCAAATATTTTATCCCATGCTGTAGGTTGTCTCTTCACTTTGTTGAGGATTTTTAGTTTGGAACAATTCCATTTGCCTGGTTTAGATGTGATTTCGAGGTCTAAATCAAAAATTTTTGCCCAGGCCAATGTCCTGAAGTGTTTGCTTATGTTTTCTTCAAGTAGTTTTATAGTTTTTTAGTCTTAAATTTAAATTTTTAATAGATTTTGAGTTGATTTTTGTATATGGTGAAAGATAGAGGTCTAGTTTCATTCTTCTGCATATGGATATCCATCCAATTTTTCCAGCATAATTTATTGAAGAGACTATTCTTTTATTAATATATGTATTAGCACCTTTGTTGACAATCAATTGGCTACAAGTGCTTAGATTCATGAAAGGTAACATTTTTGAATAGAGAAGAGTGATTCTATAGGTGAGAATAGGTCTACTACTATCTACCGGGAGCAGCTTTTAGCAGAAAAAGTGCTATCATAATAGCAGGGAGTCTTCCAAGCAGAGAATAATACGCAAAAATCATGAATTTAAAAACTTCAGAGATGCTTTCTTGTAAATTACAATTTATTAGAATAGAGAAGGAGTGTCATAGGAATTGCCACGTGTTTTGGATTAAATTTATGTGTTGAAATCCCAACCACAATGTGATGATATTACGAGGTACAGCCTTTGGGAGTGATTGAATTTATGTGAGATCATGAGAGCCCAAAGCCTTTGATGGGAATATTTCTATTTTTTTTTTTTTTTTTGAAACAGTGTCTCACTCTGTCACTCAGGCTGGAATGCAGTGGCCTCTTCATAGTATACTACTACAGCCTCAAACTCCTGAGCTGAAGCTATCCTCCTGCCTCAACCACCCAAGTAGCTGGAACTACAAGTATGCACTACCATGCCTGGCTAATTTTTCTATTTTTTGTAGAGTTGGGGTCTTGTTCAAGCTCAGGCTAGTCTCAAACTCCTAGCCTCAAGCAATACTCCTGCCTCAGCTTCCCAAAGTGCTAGAATTACAGGCGCGAGCCACTGCACCTGGCCGGAATATTGCTCTTATAAGAAGAAACACAAGACAGGAGTGCTCTATTCTCTTCTCTTCCCTCTCTCTCTTTCTCCTTATTTCTCTCTCTATTCTCTACCATGTGAAGAGATAACAAACCAGGAAGAAAGTTCTTATCAGATATGGAAGCTGCTGCACCTTGACCTTGGACATAACAGCATCCAGATCCATAGAAGTAAATGTTCATTGTTTAAGCCATCCGATCTGTGGGATTCTGTTATAGCAACATGGCCCGATTAAGGTACCAACTATTATTATTTTAATAAATATACCTGGTGGTTTGGAAACTAGCCTTTTAGAAGAATTAATAAATTTTAGCTATGTATGCCAATCTTCTCCTGTTTGTTTCATTCTTTGTTCTCTAATATTTCCTTTTCCGGTGTTTCTATATCTATGTGATATGATTATGAGAGAAGGATGTGACCATCCACCAGACAATTATGATTATGAAACTTTTCATTAAGAAAAGAACAAATGTGACATAGGGTTCAGTGTTTTCTTGTGTAGAAGAAGATTAATTAGCAAAATATATAGATGAAAATTATGTTATGTCACTATGGAATGATATCAACTACTGCTAAACTAGAAATGTGTGGATATAAGTGAAGTAAAAAAAAAGTGGACATTTGAATATGAATTATTCTTACCCTTCAGTAATAAAGGAAATCATAGTTAGATTTTGAAGTATTGAATTTTGTTCACTCATTTACTGATTGATATGTACAATTACCTCATTAACATCAAAATAGGAATGGAATTGCTAATTAATCGATTTGATCAAAAGAGGAAGAGTGCTAATGTTAATAATCACAATCTTCACTTTATGAAAAAGACACCTGCACTTGAATGTTTATAGCAGCACAATTCACAATTGCAATGTTGTGGAAATAACCCAAGTGCCCATCAATACATGAGTGGATTAATAAAATGTGATATATGGATACCATGGAGTGCTATTCAGCTTTGAGAAACAATGGTGATATAGCACCTCTTGTATTTTCCTGGATAGAGCTGGACCCATTCTACTAAGTGAAGTATCTCAAGAATGGAAAAGCAAGCACCACATGGACTCACCAGCAAATTGATATTAATGGATCAACACCTAAGTGGACATGTAGGAATAACATTTATCAGGAGTCGGGCAGGTGGGAGGGGGGAGGAGGGGATGGGTATATACAAACATAATGAGTGAGATGTGCAACGTTTGGGGGATGGTCAGACTTGAAGCTCTGACTCAGGGGGGTATGGGGGCATGGTCAATATACGTACCCTTAACATTTGTACCCCCATAATATGCTGAAATAAAAAAAATAAAAATAAAAAAATAAATAATCACAATCTTATTGTTTTATTTTAATACTAATAATTAGCATGTGTTGGGAGTTTACTAGGTGTAAAGCATTTTTCTAGGTACTTAACTGCATAGCTCACTCAACTCTCACAATAATCCTGAGAAGGGCTATCATTATTTTTTCTATTTTATAGATTATGAAGCTAAATATTTGAGAGGTTTAAAAAGTAGCAGAGGTACTCAAAATCAGTAAATGTTTCCAATGATTAAGAAAATGTAATATCATTGATATAATATTTATTCTGCCTAATCAAGTACTATATTTTATTTATTATTAAAGGATTATTTTAAAATTATTATTTTCAACAACAACAAAATAAATAATATAATATTTTTCTTCTGAATGCATGAGTGTACTGGACTGATTTAAATCATTTGAAGTAACGATAAGAACATTTATGTATTTTACAAACTAAAAATAGGTCCTACAATTGGACAAGTGGACTTCCTGCAGTAAAGCTGAAAATCATGAATTCTACAGTGGAAGCTATGAATTAGAAGTTTAATTCATTACAGTTCATCAGTGCTGGAGACCTGCACAATGAGGAACAAGAATCAATGCCTGAGCCTCTTGTATTGAAATGAGTTAACTAATGCCAGACTACATTGATTGATTTTTTTTTCTCACTCCTTATGTGACTGTTAATTAGGATTCCCCTGCCCATTGGAAATTTGACACAAATCCACTGGCCTTCTATTGAATATGTTGACCCAGAACAGAAATAATTTTATTTTTTTAAAAATATGCACATTTTTGAATCGGCATTTCATAATGAGACCACAACATATGGTTTTGAGCAAGCCAACTTTTTTCTCTAAGTTTTCAATCACTAACATGAGAACCACACTAAATTAAGTGATAAATTATCATACTTTAATATTTTTGTGTAAAATTATAAAAGTTACATCTTTTTTCCATAATTGACTTTTTGTGTCCATTCAGACCAACAAATTTTCACATTCACACAATGTGGAAAGGATAAGAACAGAGTCAGAAGTATACATATTTTATCACAAAATTAATTAAGGTACTCTATCTTCTAAACCTTGGAGATTTATGTCGTATGGTTAAAATATATTTCATATACATACAACCTAATATTCTGTCATATTTAATATGTACAGAGACACATACATATATAATAGTCATTTGAAACATTATATTTATTTTTGCATAATAAAATAAATCCAAACTACAGATGTATAGAATCTTACAATTGAAATCACCCACAAGTCTTCTATTAATTTTATTCTTTGAGAGTAGAATTCATTGCTATTTCCTATTTTAGTCAATAACTTAGAGCTAATATGACCCTTATTTTTAAAAAAGTAATGATGTTATCAGTTTAACAAATCATTCATTCAATAACTATGTATTGAAACCAGATATCAGACTCAGTACATGAGATAAATTTTGAGCAAGATTGGCCCAGGTTTCATCCTGGTGGAATTGAGAAGTAAGCAGGTGATACAACAACTAAATTAGCAATTGTAATGTAGCATCAGAAGTACAGTGGAAAGGAAAGTGCAGTATGCTATAAAAACTTGAATTAAGGATAGATAATCTGTTCTTTGAAATTTAGAAAAAAATATTGGCATAAGTAATGGTTGACCTGAGAGTGAATAGTCAGTGAAGAGAAGAGTCAGCTTGATGAAGGGATGAGGCAGGCGTGTTTCGTGTGGACAGAACTCCATATACAGCTTCCTACAAATAGGGAGGAAACATGGCAAGTGAAAGAAAAGGAGAAAATCTGAACATAACCGGATCTTAGTGTACTAATAGAGTCACAACAAAAATGAGACTAGAAAGGGATAGGGTACAAATCATGGGATGCATTTGAAACCCTGCTTTATTAATAGGTTTACCTATATCCCACAACTATGGGAAGCTAATACAAATTTTTATTCAGGAAGATAAAATAAGTTCATTCATGTCTTAATCTTAGTAGGAAGAGGAAGCAGGTACCATGATAAAACCATCATCAGTTCCAGGTGTTCAACCTGGATCTCAAGTTCAAACTTGATTTTTAAAAAATGAACCCCCATGCCTTAGTCTTTTCTGTGCTGCAATAACAGAATACCACAGACCAGGTAATTTACAAAGAACAGAATTTGGTTGGCTCACAGTTTGGAGACTGGGAAGCCCAGTACAGGGCACTAGCTCTGGTGAGGGCCCTCTGGCTGCATCCTAACACAGGGAAAGCATCACATGGTGGAAGAACAAAGAGAGCGTGAGAAAACGAACACAAGGGAGTGAACCTACTATCAGGATAATGTCATTAGTTCATTCATGAGGGTGGAGACCTCGTGACCCACACAGCTCTTAAAGGTCCCCCCTCATATTACTCTTACTTTGATAATTAAATTTCAACATTAGTTATGGAGAAACAAACATTCAAACTATAGCATTCCACCCTAGACACCCCTAAACTCATGTCCTTTTCACATGCAAAATACTTTCATTTCATCCACGTAGTTCCCAACGTCTTAACTTGTATCAACTTAAAAGTCCAAGTTCAAAGTCTGGTGGAAATCAGATATGGGAAAGCATCCGGGCACGATTCATCCTGAGGTACTTTCACCTCCAGCTTTGAGCCTGTGGAATCGAACACAGTATCAACTACCCAAATGCAGTGGTGCAACAGGAATAGGGTAGACATTATTTATCAAAAAGGGAGAAATGGGCAAGAAGAAAGGATTAACTGGTCCCAAGTAAGTCCCAAACCCAACTGCGAGAACAACATCAAATTTTACAGCTTGGGAGTGATGAGAGTGATCTTCTTTGAGTCCATGTTCTGCTTCCTGGACGCACTGGGGCAGGGGTTGGGGTCCCCAGGCCCTGAGAAGCACCCGTGGCTTTGCTGAGCTCGGTTCCCATAACAGCTCCCACAGGATAGCCCCATGTCCACAGCTCGCCCGGGGTGGAGTTGCACGCAGGCAGTTCTACAGTTCTGGGGGCCTGGGATATCCCCACCCCTTCAGCACCACTAGGCATGGCCCTGGTGATGATTATCTGTGGTGGCTCCACCCCTGCAGTAGGTATCTGCCTAGGACCTAGACAGTTTCCACAGCCCGAGAATTCTATACTCTTGCAGAATTAGTGGCACATGGATGCTGCCAAGGCTTACTCCTTGTGCCCCTGAAACTGTACCTGAGTCTAATGGAGCCCGGGCTGGGGCAACCAAGGGGCCTTGCACTGGGATGTGGGGAGCAGAGAAGTGAGGAGGGGCAGGGCAACAAATGATTTCCCATGGATGCCCTGACCCTCTCTTTGGGCTGCCTCAGAGACCTCTGAAATGCTTACCTGTCATTCTCCCATTGTCTTCATGTAGAACACCGGACTCCCTTCTAGTCATACTAATTCCTTTATCCAAAGGTCTCTTGGTCACACCTTTGCACACTTTCTTTTTTTTATATCGTTAGGCTGCAGATTTTCCAAATCTTTACATTCTGTTACTTTTTATAAAAAATAAATTCAGTCTTTAAATCATTTTTCTTCTCTCACATTTTACTATATGCAGTTAAAAATAGCCATTCAGTTCCCTCAATGCTTTGCTGCTTACAGATTTCTTTTGCCAGACATCCTCATTCATTGTTTCTAAATTCTGTCTTCCATAAATCCCTTAGACTTAAATTATCACAATTCAGCAAAGTTTTGTGCTACTTTATAACAAGGATGGCCTTTGCTCCAGTTCCCAATATCTTATTCCTCATTTGCAACTGAGCCCTCATCAGAGTTGTTGTTAACATTATATTTGTACCAACATTCTGATCATCATCAGTCAAGTAATCTCTGCAATATTTTGGATTTTCCCTGCAGCTCTCTTCTGAGCCCTTACCAGAAACAGCCTTACTATGCCATTCATGGCAATATAAACTTTTTCTAGCTTGCTCCTTCAAACTCTTACAGCCTCTGTTCATTACCAGTTCCAAAGCTACTTGCACCAGATATGTGTTATAGTATCAGCCGACTCCTTGGTAGCAATTTCTGTTGTAGTCCACTTTGTGTTGCTATAACAGAATATTACACACAGATTGGGTAAATGATGATGAACAGAAACAGATTGTCTCTCAGCTCTGGAGGCTGGCAAGTCCTATTTCAAATCACCAGCATCTGGCAATGGCTTTGCTGCTTCGTTATGTGGCAGAAGGCATCACGTGGTAGAGAGGCAAAAAGAGGGCAAGAAAAAGAGCAAGAGGGGAGAAACTACTACCACAATAACAAACCCACCCCCTTGATAATGGCATTAGAAAATTCCCTAATGACCTAAGCAACTCTTAAAGGTCCCATCTCTTAATATTGTTATAATGGCAATTAAATTTCAACTAGGAGGATACAAGCAAGCATCCCAGTTTTGATAACTTGACCTACATGTAATATACTAGTCTGTAAAAAATATTGTACACTTACAGTAGTTGTATACAAAATCACAGAGTACAATAGTATTGTATAAAGTCACAGAGACTTTGAATAAACTCACAATGCTGACACTAGTTGGATAATTTAAGGTGTAACATCTTTAATACACAGAGTATTTACATGAAAAACAAATATGGTAATCCCTACCTCATAGTATCCTATAAAAATTAAATAAAATAATTTTACATATAGAATATGTAAATATGTTTACATATAGAATAAACCCATATATATAAGTACATAGATAAGATGATAGATGGATGGATAGATAGAAAGAATAATCTTTGAGGGTTATTTATAGAATAAATACAAGTAATCTCTTTCCTCAATCTTCTGGCCTTACTCGCTTTAACTGAAACTTTTGTCTAGTATTAAAATAGTATGCAATATTTCCACAAAATTTATTTAAAATTATAACTAGACTTATTACTTGCTAATTTTTTTTATTTTTTACTTTTTATTTCAGCATATTATGGAGGTACAGATTTTAAGGTTTCAATATATGCCCATTACCCTCCCTCCCCCCACAAGTCTGAGTCTACAGCATGACCATGCCCCAGATGGTGCACATCTCACTCATTATATATGTATATACCTGCCCCCCTCCCCCCTCCCATCTGCCCAATACCCTATTACTGTAGTACCTATGTGACCACTTAGGTGCTGTTCAGTTAATACCAGTTTGGTGGTGAGTATATGTGGTGCTTGTTTTTCCATTCTTGGGAAACTTCGCTTAGTAGTATGGGTTCCAGCTCAACCAGGAAAATATAAGATGTGCTATATCACCATTGTTTCTTAGAGCTGAATAGTACTCCATGGTATACATATACCACATTTTATTAATCCATTCTTGGATTGATGGCCACTTGGACTGTTTCCACAGCCTTGCAATTATGAATTGTGCTGCTATAAACATTCGAGTGCAGGTGTCTTTTTTGTAGAGTGTCATTGGATCATTTGGGTAGATGCCCAGTAATGGGATTGCTGGATCAAATGGTAGATTCACTTGTATCGCTTTAAGGTATCTCCATACTGCTTTCCACAGAGGTTGAACTAGTTTGCAGTCCCACCAGCAGTGTAGGAGTGTTCCTCTCTCTCCGCAACAACACCAGCACTTATTGTTTGGAGACTTTTTGATAAAGGCCATTCTCACTGGAGTTAAGTGATATCTCTTTGTGGTTTTGATTTGCATTTCCCTGATAATTAGAGATGTTGAGCATTTATTCACATGTTTGTTGGTCATTCTTCTGTCTTCTTTAGAAAAGTTTCTGTTCAAGTCCTTTGCCCACATTTTAATAGGGTTATTTGATCTTTTTCTTCCTGATTTTCGTGAGTTCTAAGTATATTCTAGTTATGAGCCCCTTATCGGATGCATAGGATGCAAAAATTTTCTCCCATTCTGTAGGTTGTCTGTTTACTTTCATGACTATTTCTTTGGCTGTGCAGAAGCTTTGTAGTTTCATCATGTCCCATTTATTTATTTTTGTTGATGCTGTGATTGCCTTTGGGGACTTCTTCATAAACTCTTTGCCTAGGCCGATGTCTAGGAGAGTGTTTCCAACTTTTTCCTCTAGAATTCTAATAGTTTCATACCTTAGGTTTAAGTCTGTTATCCAGCGTGAGTTGATTTTTGTGAGAGGTAAAAGGTGTGGGTCCTGTTTTAGCTTTCTACAGATGGCTATCCAGTTTTCCCAGCACCATTTATTGAAAAGGGATTCTTTTCCCCAGCGTATGTTTTTGTCTGCTTTGTCAAAGATTAGATGGCTATATGAGGATGGTTTTATATCAGGATTCTCACATCTGTTCCACTGGTCAATATTCCTATTTTTATGCCAATACCATATTGATTTAATTACTACAGCTTTGTAGTATAGTTTGATATCTGGCATATTAATGCCACCCATTTTGTTTTTGTTGCCTAGAATTGCTTTTGATATTCGGGGTCTTCTTTGGTTCCATAGGAAGCGTAAAATTATTTTTTCTATATCTGTGAAGAATGCTGATGGGATTTTAGTAGGTATTGCATTGAATCTGTAGATCAGTTTGGGTAGTATAGACATTTTGATGATGTTGAGTCTGCCCATCCATGAGCATGGTATGGATTTCCATCTGTTTACATCCTCTGCTATTTCCTTTCTCAGTGTTTCTTAGTTCTCCCTGTAGAGGTCTTTTACCTCCTTGGTTAAGTATATTCCTAGGTACTTTAATTTCTTTGTTGCTATTGTGAAGCAACAAAGGGAAGGGAATTGAGTCTTTGATTTGGTTCTCAGTTCGATTGTTGTTGGCGTATATGAATGCCTCTGATTTCTGTGTATTGATTTTGTATCCTGAGACTTTACTAAATTCATTGATCAGTTCCAGGAGTTTCTTGGTTGAATAAACAAAAAAATCTTAATCCAAATTACCTGCACAACTACCAAAAAGTATACTTCCAGAGAGCTCTTCTGTGTCTGTTAAACCTTTCAAGCTGATGCTAGAACAGTGCTTGACATGCAATAACACTCTAAATCTTCACTGAAAGCATTCCTCGTTATTCAGATATATTCTTTGATAATCAGCCCCCAAAGAACTGTATACTAAGTAATTCTAATTTATACAGATATATAGGTTACTGAATGAGTATATAGCATCGCCATATACTTATGAAATATGTACAAATATGTTGAAATATAGTCCTGTAGTAATCGCTTTGCATATTAGAGTAAATATCCTTAACCAAATAATAGTATGACCACTCTATCTTCCAAGATCAATTACAAATGTACTAATCCTATATTGTACAGAGAAGATTCTATCTATAATAGAATCTCATAGAATAGATTGGTTATGTTGAAAGTATGCCAGTGGCTTCTAAGTGTACAGATGTATAGAATTAGTGAATTACATATCAAAATAAAGACTATATATGAATATTTATGTAAACATGTTAAATAAAATATTAATAAATAAAATGTTAGAACATAATTATTTATGTAAAAAAAGTTCAGTTAATTTCCCCCTCATTTGAAAAAGAAAGTGAAAAGAAAAATTAAATCCAGAAAAGATTGGATATAAGCCAGGAAAATTAGGAACAGAAATTCTAGAATGGCATTTATGCAGCAGATTCCAAAAGCAATTTGCTTATTGAAAGGGCACATCTGAAGAAGGGGTCTGAGGGAAAAATAACATCTTCTAAAAGAAAGCAGAAAATAGCATGACTAAAAAAGTGAAGGCTTGATATTTATTGTTGTTAGATAAAAGGGAAAAAATAATGATCTGAGTATGAAGAAAACTAACATGAGACATCACTTTGATCAACTAATTCTGATATAAATTTAACACATTTGCTCTATGATACTTGTCACCTCTCCTTTGAATAACACAGACAGGATGGCAATGGATTATAGAATTCTGCCTCACTGCTTAGTTCTGTAGCGAGTGACATCTACATTACAATAATGCAATATATATTTGGATCCCCAATTCACAGAACATAAGTGTGAAATGTTGATATTTATTTCAATTGGACCACTTTAATTGGACATAACACAAACAAAAGTATGTTCATGAAAAAAAGGAATCTCTTGACTCAAGTAACGTGCATGTCTAAGGTATTTGTATTTGTAAATTACTGGATCCAAGGACCCATATTATATCTTCAGTTCTCTGTATTTATTCATCTATTACCTGTAATCTCCTCTGTCATTTATGTCATTCACAATTAGGCTTCCTGAATATTGCAGGAAAGATGGCTTCTACCAACCAGAGGTTTACAGTCTCCAAACTTGGAAACCCCAGTGAGTTAGACATTGTTTTTACCCAGAATTTATCCAGGAAGGTTTGTTGCAGATGCCTCTAGTGATTATTGTTGCCATGGCGATGAAGTCCAATAAATGATTTAATGTGGAAGTCACATGCTCACCCAGAGATCAGAAGAGGAAAGGAACTGTAATATTTATTTCTTCTGAGACTAAATGGAAAGACATTTCTCTAAAATAATTAAATATAATACTGTGCCCAAAAAGAAAATTGTTATTGTATCCCATAATAATAATGTAAATATCATGACATAACTGACCCAATGCAGAGGATGAAGAGAAATGATGAACAGAGTGTATTCAAAGGTACTAACTGGTCGTTTGGCATAATCCAGAGTTAAATAATATGATAAAAATTGATTAGGAAATCAAGGTTTAATCTATAAATAATGGAAAATTTGAACAGGGAATTAGAATCTATATAAGAAGAATTAAATTTATATGTTAGTAACCTAAGCTAAGATATCTGAATATAAAACCATAGGATAATTTCAATAACAGATTGATCTGAGAATAAGATGGGATTGGTGTACTCTAAAACAGAAAAAAAAATCAAAGACCTGCAAGCTGAGAAAAACAAACATAGCATAACTGAAATATGAGAAATACTCAGAAGGCCTAGCATATAGGTAACTGGATTTCCAGAAAGAAAGAGCAGGCATACTGAACAAAAGCAATATTGGCAGAGATAATAAAGAAAATGTCCGATGCTAATGAAAGGCATCAGGCCACTGGTTTTAGAAGATCATCAACCCAAAAGCAGGATAAATACAAAAAACATAGCCATATCAGGAACCTGCTGAAAACAAAACAAAAATGTATTTATTCTCATATTAATGAATTAAAATTATAAACATAATATATGTACTTTATAACATATGTAAAGAAACATGTGAAAAAAATAACATACAGGGAAGGTGGAGGGTTTGAAGTCTGGCTGCTGGCCAGAAAGCCTGTGTGTGACTTTTCAGCTCTCCTGTAGACACTACAGGGGCTTTGCGTGGCAGGTTCAGGGGATTGTTAAGCATGTGAATATCCACTTGTTCATGAACCATTTTTGTAAAGATTATTTTTTTTCTTATGGAATATCTTGGTGCCCTCATCAAATGTCAACTGACCATTAACTGTCAAAACTTAGTTTTGGAAACTCAACTCAATGCCCCTGACCTACATACATATGCTTATGCCAGTACAACCCTATTTTGATGAATTAGCTTTGTATTAAGTTTTGAAATTGAGAAGTGTGAACACTCCAACTTTGTTCTTTTTTAAAAATATTGTGTTGCTATTCCAGGTCCTTTGCATTTCCGTGTGGATTTTAGCATCTTACATATTCTGCAAAAAAAAAAAAAAAAAATGTTAGCTAGGATTTTGATGGGGATTTTGTTGAATCTGTTGATCGAGTTGAGGAGCTTAACTGTATTAACAATATCAAGTTTGAGTCATAAGAATTGGGTGTCTTCCCATGTGTACATGTTTCTTTATTTTTGTTACATTTTTAAGATTTTAGTGTATAAGTTTTGTACATTTGTTAAATTTATTTCTATTTTATTCCATTTGATACTACTATAAATGTAATTGTTTTCTAATTCTATTTTTGCCTTATACATGGCTAGTGTGTAGAAAAAGAATTATTTTTTGTAGGTTTATCTCATTTCTTGCAAACTTACTCAAATCATTTATTAATTCTAATAGGCTTTTGTGGATTCTCTATGAATTTTCATACATAAAACCATGCCATCTGCAAATAGAGATAGTTTTATTTCTTCCTTCCTGATCTGAATGTAGTTTTTTATTTCTTCTTCTTTTCTAATTGCCTGGCTAGAACCTTTAGTACAATGTCGACTAGATGTAGAAAAAGCACACATCATTGTCTTTCTTATTCCTGGTATTAGTGGAAAAACACTAAATATGATGTTAGCTGTGGGTTTCTGCTCGATGCTCTTTATCAAGTTGAGAAAGTTCCCCTCTATTTCTAGTGTGTTTTTATCATGTAAATTTTTAAATTTTATCACATGCTTTTTAAGATTAGTGTATTATATTCAGTGATTTTCAGATGTTAAAACAAACTTGCATTGATAAAATAAATTCCACTTAGTCATGATATATAACTCCATACATAGATTTGTTTATTAATATTTTTTGAGAAGTTTATTATAAGGTATATAAATATATTGTTTTCTCTTCTTATGATATCTTTGTCTACTTTGGTATCAGGGTAATGCTGGCTTCACAGAATTAGTTGAAAACATTTCTTGCATCTTTAAAAGAGTTAATATAGGATTGGTATTAATTCTTCTTTAAATGTTTCACCAGTGTAAGTTATCTGGGCCTGAGCTTTCTGTAGGATGGCTTTAATTAACTAATAACATATTTAAATTATTATTGACCTATTCAAATTTTAAATTTCTTCTTACATTGGTTTTGGTAGTTGTTGTTTTCCTATTTATTAGTTTTCCTATTTGGTAGTTATTGTTTTCCTATTTCCTAGGAATTTTTCTATTTTACCTAGGTTATCTGATTTGTTGGTTTGTGGTCATTCATATTATCTCCTTATAATGCTTTCTGTAAAGTCAATAACGATGTCCCCATTTTCATTTTTTATTTTAGTAATTTGAGTCTTTTGTAAACCAGTATATTTACAAATCAATCATAATAATTTATGTTAAGGAACCAACATTTTATTTTTTGATTTTGTTGTTTTCTATCTTTAATCCCTATTCTAATCTTTATTATTATTATTGTTATTTACTTTCTCTTCCTTCTTTGGGGTTACCTTGCTCATCATTTTTTAGTTTAATGAGGTGAAAAATTATGTTATTGTTTGAGATTGTGTTTTCTTTTTAAAGATATTCATTTGCATTACAAATCACGTCTAAGCACTATTTAATTGCATTTCAGACATTTTATTTATTGTTTTTATTTACATTGGTCTCAATTATTTATGAAATATTCTTAGGCCCATTGACTAATTTAGCTCTGAGATATATAATTTACGTATATTTTTAAGTTTTCTAACTTTTCTTCTGTTGTTACTTTCTAATTAATTCCATTGTTGTTATATGGCATCCTTTCCATGATTTTAATAAGTTTAGTTTTATTGGGGTTTCTTTTTTATAGCCTACCTTATGGTCTATTCTCAGAAGTATTTCAAGTGTGTTTGAGAAAATGTATATATATATATTTGATGTATTCTATGGATTTCAGTTAGATCTAGTTAGCAGTATTTTTCAAATCTTCTATTTCTCTGTTGATCTTCTGACTAGTTGTTCTACCCATTATTAAAAGTGGGTGTATTAAAGTCACTAACTAATATAGTTTGTATATTTTTCCCTTGAATTCTGTTAGTTTTTCATGTGTATTGAAGATTTGTTGGTATTTGCATATATGTATATCATTGTTATATTTCCTGATTGATTATTTTATTATTATAATCCCTTCTTTATCCCTAGCAACAATTTTATCTTGTATTTATTTTATTTTGCTTTATATCAATGTATCTGTCCCAGTCTTTTTTAGTTATTCTTTGTATGGCAAATCTTATTTCTAACATTTTACTTTTGGATTTTGTGTTTTCTAATCTGAAATTTCTAAAATATATAAATCATATAATTTTTGTTTCTCTTTTCTTTTTCTTTTTTTTCTTTCTTTTTTTTTTTTTTTTTTTTTTTTTTTGGAGACAAGAGTTTCTTTCACTCTGTTGCCTGGGCTAGAGTGCCCTGAGTGCCGTGGCATCAGCCTAGCTCATAGCAACCTCAAACTCCTGGGCTCAAGCGATCCTCCTGCCTCAGCCTCCCAAGTAGCTGGGACTACAGGCATGTGCCACATTGCTGACTAATTTTTTCTACATATTTTTAGTTGTCTGGCTAATTTCTTTCTATTTTTAGTAGAGATGGGGTCTCCCTCTTGTTCAGGCTGGTCTCAAACTCCTGACCTTGAGCGATCCTCCTGCCTGGACCTCCCAGAGTGCTAGGATTACAGTCATGAGCCACCGTGCCTGGCATGTTTATTTGTTTTTAAAATCCATTCAGCCATTCTACTTTGGAATCACTTACTGGTTTTTATGTATTTATTGATAAAATAAAATTTATGTCTGCCATTTTGATATTTGTTTGTTTTCAGTTGCTCAGACTTAATCATCTCAACTAATCTACCTTCAGATCTGCTGATACTTTCTTCTGCCATCTATACTCTTCTGCTGAGCCTCGTTAGTGATTGTTCCCTTTCAATGTCAAATTTTTGAGTCCTTTTATAATTTTTACCTCTTATTATATTTTATATTCAATATAACACATTATTTTTCCTTTTAATTTCTTAGACTTGTTTTCACAGACTTCTTTTAATAAATTTATAATAGCTGATTTTAAATTTATAAAAGCATTTGTTTAGTAAGCTCAACATCTGAGCCATTTGATGAATAACAGCTTATCAATTGATTTTTGCTTCTGTGTGGTCATATTTTTCTGTTTATCTGCATGCTTCATAATTTTTGTTGAATTTTGGAAATTTTAGAAAATATGGTATGGCAACTCTGGAAGTTAGACTCTTTTGTTTGCTGCTGGTTTTGCTGTCTTTTTGTTTCTGGACTAATTTTGGAATGTGCTTCCACTGAAGTCTACCTTAGCGATCAGCTAATGGTTGGATGTAGATTTTCTTCTGGGACACTCTGAATGTATATTAGGACATATCTTCAACACTCAAGCAGTTTATAATGTTGCCTTAGCCCTCACTTCCTAATTGTGCGTGCTCTTGAGGTCAGCTATAGTTGAAAGGTTGAAGCTTTATTAGGGGTTTCCTGGTCATTCATAAAATTCTGCACAAGCACACAAACTTTTAAAACCCCGGGAATATATCATATTGCTACATATTACACAAAATTAATTCATGATCCTAGACTTTAACATGAAAAATAAAACCATATCATTTCTGGAGGGAAACTTAGTATACAGTAGAATATTTTTATGATCATAAGGCAAGCAGAACAATTAAAAGACCCTAAATATTAGATTAAGAATATACTCCATTAAAATTATAAACTTCTATTAAACAGCTGATATATTCAGAAAACAGAAACAGAAATCACAGAGTAGAAAAAGACATTTTACTTTACATACATGAAAATAGATTCTTATCCACAACATATATAAGGTACTACATACAAATCAATATACAGTGGCAATAAAAAATTAAGCAAAAGCTTTTTCTGCATCTATTGAAAGAATCGTGTGGTCTCTGTTTTTGCTTCTGTTTCTGTAGTGAATTGCATTTACAGATTTACGTATGTTGAACCATCCCTGCATCCCTGCGATGAAGCCCACTTGGTCACCATGGATTATTTTTTTGATAAGCATCTGGATTCAGTTAGCTAAGATTATGTTGAAAATTTTTGCATCTATATTCATTAGGGATATTGGTCTGTAGTTTTCTTTTTTTGTTGCACCCTTTCCTGGTTTTGGTATCAGAGTAATATTCGCTTCATAAAAGGTGTTGGGGAGGTTTCCGTTCTTCTCGATGTTGTGGAATAGTTTCTGCAAGATAGGTACTAGTTCTTCTTTGTAAGTGTGGTAAAATTCATGATTATTTCAATAGATGCAGAAAAAACTTTTGACAAAATTCAACACCCTTTCATGATACGAACACTTAATAAAATAGGCATAGAAGGGACATACCTAAAAATGATAAAAGCCATATATGATAGACACATAGCCAACATCATACTAAATGGGGAAAAATTGAAAGCATTCCCACTTAGAACTGGAACCAGACAAGGCTGCCCACTATCTCCACTTCTATTCAACATAGTGGTGGAAGTCCTGGCTACAGCAATCAGACAGGAAACTGGAATTAAAGGAATCCAAATAGGGGCAGAAGAGATCAAACTTTCACTGTTTGCTGATGATATGATATTATATCTAGAAAACCCCAAAGATTCAACCAAGAAACTCCTGGAACTGATCAATGAATTTAGTAAAGTCTCAGAATACAAAATCAATACACAGAAATCAGAGGAATTCATAGACGCCAAAACCAATCAAATTGAGAACCAAATTAAAGACTCAATTCCCTTCACAATAGCAACAAAGATATTAAAGTACCTAGGAGTATACTTAACCAAGGAGGTAAAACCGATGGAAATCCATTCCATGCTCGTGGATTAGCAGACTCAACATCATTAAAATGTCTATACTACCCAAACTGATCTACAGATTCAATGCAATACCTATTAAAATCCCATCAGCATTCTTCACAGATATAGAAAAAATAATTTTACTCCTCGTATGGAACCAAAGAAGACCCCGAATATCAAAAGCAATTCTAGGCAACAAAAACAAAATGGGAGGCATTAATATGCCAGATATCAAACTATACTACAAAGCTGTAGTAATTAAATCAACATGGTATTGGCACAAAAACAGGAATATTGACCAGTGGAACAGATGTGAGAATCCTGATATAAAACCATCCTCATATAGTCATCTAATCTTTGACAAAGCAGACAAAAACATATGCTGGGGAAAAGAATCCCTTTTCAATAAATGGTGCTGGGAAAACTGGATAGCCACCTGTAGAAGGCTAAAACAGGACCCACACCTTTCACCTCTCACAAAAATCAACTCACGCTGGAAAACAGACTTAAACCTAAGGTATGAAACTATTAGAATTCTAGAGGAAAAAGTTGGAAACACTCTCCTAGACATCGGCCTGGGCAAAGAGTTTATGAAGAAGTCCCAAAAGGCAATCACAGCAGCAACAAAAATAAATAAATGGGACATGATGAAACTACAAAGCTTCTGCACAGCCAAAGAAATAGTCATGAAAGTAAACAGACAACCTACAGAATGGGAGAAAATTTTTGCATCCTATGCATCCGATAAGGGGCTCATATACTTAGAACTCACGAAAATCAGGAAGAAAAAGATCAAATAACCCTATTAAAAAGTGGGTAAAGGACTTGAACAGAAACTTTTCTAAAGAAGACAGAAGAATGACCAACAAACATATGAATAAATGCTCAACATCTCTAAGCATCAAGGAAATGCAAATCAAAACCACAAAGAGATATCACTTAACTCCAGTGAGAATGGCCTTTATCAAAAAGTCTCCGAACAATAAATGCTGGCGTGTATGCGGAGAGAGAGGAACACTCCTACACTGCTGGTGGGACTGCAAACTAGTTCAACCTCTGTGGAAAGCAATACGGAGATACCTTAAAGCGATACAAGTGAATCTACCATTGGATCCAGCAATCCCATTACTGGGCATCTACCCAAAAGATTCAATGAAACTCTACAAAAAAGACACCTGCACTCGAATGTTTATAGCAGCACAATTCATAATTGCAAGGCTGTGGAAACAGCCCAAGTGCCCATCAATCCAAGAATGGATTAATAAAATGTGGTGTATGTATACCATGGAGTACTATTCAGCTCTAAGAAACAATGGTGATATAGCACATCTTATATTTTCCTGGTTGAGCTGGAAGCCATACTACTAAGCGAAGTATCCCAAGAATGGAAAAACAAGCACCACATATACTCACCAGCAAAGTGGTATTAACTTAGCAGCACCTAAGTGGTCACATAGGTACTGCAGTAATAAGGTATTGGGCAGGGGGGAGGGAGGTAGGTATATACATACATAATGAGTGAGATGTGCACCATTTGGGGGATGTTCATGCTGGAAACTCAGACTTGTGGGGGGAAGGGGGAAAAGGGCCTTTATTGAAACCTTAAAATCTGTACCCCCATAATATGCCGAAATAAAAAAAAATTAAGCAAAATATCTGATGAGTATATAGAAATGAATATTCAAATGAGTAATACACACGTTAAATGATGCTTAACATTTATCATAAGGGAAATGCAAATAAAAGAACATAAGATGTTATTATAAAAACACAAGATTATATGAAGATAAACAGAAAACATCCAGGTCTGGTAAAAATGTGAAGCAATTGGTGTGAATATACACTGGTACAAACATTCAGACAATTGGCTGTATCATGAAAGGTAGTTATATAATATTCTATGACCCATTAATTCTATATCTAACAATATACCAAAAGATGAGTGCTAATGGCTTCCAAAATACTTCTGTCATAATAACCCAAACTGGAAATGACTCAAACATCCTTCAGTGGCAAAATGTATATTGTACTTTTAGATATGTTTATATAATCTAGTGTTACTCAGCAAGAAAAAGAAGTGACTATTAATAGGTGTAACAACATAGATGTAACTCCAAAACATACACTTAAGAAAAAAAGTAATTTTTTTTTTTACCGCAGAATTGGGGAAGAGATTAGTAGTATTTGAAGTCTATTTATAAACCATATATTTTTAATTAGTTATATTAGAATTAACAAAGTAAATACCCAGAGATTTAAAAAGTACAAGGCTTAAAATTAAAATCTAAATATGGAAGAAATTTTTACAGAAAAGGTGTTTTTAGTGTTTTGCTTTATATAATTTTATACCATTAAGACTTTTATATTCATATGTGTGTATTATATGTAAAGTAGTAAAAATAAACATTTGTATATATGCAACCTGTAAATATTGCAATATTGTAAAACTATTATCACAATATCCATACCAAACTGTCTTCATGTTAAAAAATTTAACTGATAGGATGTTTATAAAGTCAACAGTTTCATTTTATACAATTCCATAGTATTATTTCCAAAATAAAAATTGCATTTATATTATTAAAAATACATTTATAATTGAATCTTGTGATATGTAACAGTATAATTAACAATTCAATATAATCTATTACTAAATTAATTAAATCAATTATATGGAAGAAAATGACCATGAACATAACAAATTGAGAAATTGATTCATGTTTAATTGATTCAGTGGCTATTGTTGAAAGTTTCCTTCCTTTGGAAAAGAGGCATAAATTTGTGCTAGTACTTCCTATATGTAACTTCATTTTCCATTTAGTTTTCAAAACAAACTTAATACTTAGGTATTATTGTTTTTTTTTATAAACAAAAGGTTGAGAATAGGGGATACTAACAATTTTCCATGGCTTACAAACATAATGGCTGGTTGAACAAGAATTGAAAGTATATATTAATCCATGATCTTTCCAATATATCAACTACCCTTGTTGATGTTTTTATCTATTCATTTGTTTTTTTTGTTTGTTTGTTTTTTTTCCGTTTTTTTTTTTTTTGGCATATTATGGGGGTACAGATTTTAAGATTTCAATAAATGCCCATTTCCTCCCCTCCCCCCAAAAGTCTGAGTCTCAATCATGACCATCCCCCAGATGGTGCACATCTCACTCACTATGTATGTATATACCCGCCCCCCTCCCCCCTCCCACCTGCCCAATACCCTATTACTGTAGCACCTATGTGTCCACTTAGGTGCTACTCAGTTAATACCAGTTTGCTGGAGAATATATCTGGTGCTTGTTTTTCCATTCTTGGGATACTTCACTTAGTAGTATGGGTTCCAGCTCTAACCAGGAAAATATAAGGTGTGCTATATCACCATTGTTTCTTAGAGCTGAATAGTACTCCATGGTGTACATATACCACATTTTATTAATCCATTCTTTGATTGATGGGCACTTGGGCTGTTTCCACAGCCTTGCAATTATGAATTGTGCTGCTATAAACATTCGAGTGCAGGTGTCTTTTTTGTAGAGTGTCACTGGATCATTTGGGTAGATGCCCAGCAATGGGATTGCTGGATCAAATGGTAGATTCACTTGTATCGCTTTAAGGTATCTCCATATTGCTTTCCACAGAGGTTGAACTAGTTTGCAGTCCCACCAGCAGTGTAGGAGTGTTCCTCTCTCTCCGCAACCACGCCAGCATTTATTGCTTGGAGATTTTTTGATAAAGGCCATTCTCACTGGGGTTAAGTGATATCTCATTGTGGTTTTGATTTGCATTTCCCTGATGATTAGAGATGTTGAGCATTTCTTCATATGTTTGTTGGTCATTCTTCTGTCTTCTTTAGAAAAATTTCTGTTCAAGTCCTTTGCCCACTTTTTAATGGGGTTATTTGATTTTTTTCTTGCTGATTTTCGTGAGTTCTAAGTATATTCTAGTTATCAGTCCCTCATCGGATGCATAGGATGCAAAAATTTTCTCCCATTCTGTAGGTTGTCTGTTTACTTTCATGACTATTTCTTTGGCTGTGCAGAAGCTTTGTAGTTTCATCATGTCCCATTTATTTATTTTTGTTGCTGCTGTGATTGCCTTTGGGGACTTCTTCATAAACTCTTTGCCCAGGCCGATGTCTAGGAGAGTGTTTCCAACTTTTTCCTCTAGGGTTCTAATAGTTTCATATCTTAGGTTTAAGTCTGTTATCCAGCGTGAGTTGGTTTTTGTGAGAGGTGAAATGTGTGGGTCCTGTTTTAGCCTTCTACAGGTGTCTATCCAGTTTTCCCAGCACCATTTATTGAAGAGAGATTCTTTTCCCCAGCGTATGTTTTTGTCTGCTTTGTCAAACCTCTACAGGGAGAACTATGAAACACTGAGGAAGGAAATAGCAGAGGATGTAAACAGATGGAAATCCATACCATGCTCGTGGATCGGCAGACTCAATATCATCAAAATGTCTATACTACCCAAACTGATTTACAGATTCAATGCAATACCTATTAAAATCCCATCAGCATTCTTCACAGATACAGAAAAAATAATTTTACGCTTCGTATGGAACCAAAGAAGACCCCGAATATCAAGAGCAATTCTAGGCAACAAAAACAAAATGGGAGGCATTAATATGCCAGATATCAAACTATACTACAAAGGTGTAGTAATTAAAACAATATGGTATTGGCACAAAAACAGGAATATTGACCAGTGGAACAGATGTGAGAATCCTGATATAAAACCATCCTCATATAGCCATCTCATCTTTGACAAAGCAGTCTATTCATTTGTTGGACAGAGATTTTCCCTGTGTCTATAAGGACATACAATCAAAACTAAATTGAACAGTATTTGGATCTTTAAAACAAAAATGATTCATTATTTAAAATAATTTTCACTGAAAATTTGCCATTGATTACATTGATAAAGATGTGCCTCTCTTTCTAAATTCAATATTGTTGAAAAATATTTAATGTCATCTATTGTTATGGAATGAATCCTAGAACTCTCATCCTGATATATGATGCCCTTCAAAATTGAGCCTTTCTTTCTGTACCTAATGCCAGGGGCCTCTTATTCTCTACTCTTACCTGAGATGTTTCTCATCACTCAATCATGTCACACTGATGTCTACTACCATACTTTGACTTACTTTATTTACCAAACAATGATTATCCTTATTTCTCCTTTTACTATGTCAGATTGTTCCCACATTGAAAGCCAAAGTAACCAGAACAACACCTGTTATATCCAAACCATGTACACTTAATTTTACTTATTTAAATGTTGCCTTTTAGAACCATTGTTTTTATTATTCTATGTCCACTCTGTATTCTTACTGCGCAGCTAGCCTAACATATAGTTGCCAGTCACTAAATATATGGTAAATACAAAAAAAAAAAAAAAAAAAAGAAATTTCCCATCCACTGCATGAAGGCTCCAAGCAATATTGACCTCTCTCTTAGCTGTCATTATTCTGGTTCCTTTAAGATCTGTATCATAGAATTCAGTAGTCCTCTGTGAAATAAAGCGCAATCTCGCTTTCTGAAATCTTACCTACTTAAGCATTCTTGGTTATATCATGGACTTTTTTGGGAGAGAGTGTATTAATCTGCACCATAGAAAAAAATAAATGTGAATATGTGAAAAACAAATCAGAGAAAAAGCTCATTTTTAATGTATAAAGAGTTCTTACAAATTGATTTCAATAAAATATTTGAAATTACATTTCAAGGATTAGAAATGTCAAATGCCTAATACAAACAAAAAGACCTTACGATATAAGGTCTTATGATATAAAGACCTCATGATATACCTTATTAGAAATTAAATAAATGTAAAATAAAGTATTGAATATAAGTTCTTTCTTAAAGTATATATAAATTTTATTAATAATGTAATACTAGCCAAAATGAGTATAAAGTGACACATCACAACAAGAATTTTTAAATGCAATATTCACATATTTTACTCCATTGATTCCATTTAATACCACAACCTAAGTAAAACTTCGGAAATTTGGATGAACATTTGTTATTATTATTACATGCTGTAATAAACATATATTACCTACAACATGTAATACTAATACATATATGTTTATTACACCATCATGTATATAGTAGTGAAAAAGTAAATACAGTGTAAATGTCCAAAAACAAGGAAATAAATAACTAATTAATAACATTATCACAATAAAAATTAGATTGTTTTATAAAATGAGGATGTTAAAGACTTGTTGCCCTGAATAAATGTTTATTCTGACTTCCTAATAAAACCAAAGTACACAGAATATGCATACTATGAAAGATAATACTCTCTGGGTTGTAGCATTATTAATAATTTTTGTTTTCTTAAAGCTTTCATATATTCTGTATTTTTTCTAAAAATATAATTTATTGCTTTTTATTATATACATATATTGATATATCCAGGAGACATTATATGCATATCCATTAAAACATTCCTCTTTGATCTCTGTCTCAGATAAAGAACATGCTAGCTTACACATTCATGCATTTTTAATTAATATTTAGTATATACATCAAGGCCTGATGCCAGCCATCACTCTCATCACAAACTAATTTCACTCAGTCTTATCTCGGGTTTACCAATCTTCTGATTACAATTCATCTTCCCATGTAGATCTACTTACAGAAAGAATATTGATGATTCATGTTTTAGTTATTTTGATATACTGTCTCATATAAATGATTGCCATTTGGGGTTTATATATTATTGCTTATTAAGTAAATGCATGTGAGCTGTCCCTCAAAAACAGATCCATTCTGGTGCGCTGAGCAAAAACGTTTTTAAGTTTATAAAACAGTCTCTGGAATTTTGCAAATTCACCATGTAAAAGCCTTTTCAAAAGACTCTGAAATTTAGGCAGTTGTTATTTTCCTCCTCCAGTTGAATTCCCAATACGCTATAACAAAGTAATCAATTGTTTGCTCTAGAGCTCTGCTTCTTGTGGTATGAGCCTGGCCCTGTCATTTACCATAAGCAAGTTACTTTACCTCTCTGTGGCTCAGTTTTCTATGATATAAAATAGAGATAATAACTATGCCTAACTCACAATGTTGTGGGGAAAAAAAGAGTTAATAGCATATGGTTTCTAGAATAAAAACTAATATGTAAGTGTAGAACAAATAAACGTAAGTTGCTTTTATTATCATTATTATTATAGTCCCCTTCTCTCAGTTTTTTTCTTTTAGGTAATATTTGTGTATATTCAATTTCTTCCACTGGTGTTTATTTTCTTCCATAATAGGGACCGCACCATTTTATTTCTTCGTATCAGTCTCTTCAATCTCTTACCTACCACAGGGATTTGCACATACTAGGCATTTGATGACTATCTGTAACACAAGGTACAAGTATTCAGTTTCACTGACTACACACTTAAGTAATGCAAATGGCAGATTCTATTTAAATAATTTAAATAATTATTTAAAAACCAGATAGAAAGCAATGCTTATTTTATTGACTGTAGCTTTAATCCTGAACAGCTTGTGTCAAAATCTTCTCAATTATATTACTGTATTTTCATGAAGATTTATTATTCTTGGCATTATTAATTTTTTGTTTGTGCAATCAGTGAATTATATGTGTTCTCTTTTTATTAAGAAATTTGCAAAAAGCATGGTTATTTGTGCATCTAATGATTATGCACACAATTTGTGTTAATTATAAATGCTCATGAATTGGAAATTGGCCCAATGAGAGCAACTTATAGTTAAAAAGAGTAAATTAAAACAGGAGTATGTGTTTAAGAGATACAGTGGGTGGAAATAGTTCTTTTGGATGAATAGTTTGTAGTATGTCAAACAGAATTTTTATTCTCAAATTTTATACAAGGCAAAGTTATCTTAATGCTTACTTGAAAGGATAACCCTAAACCTCTGAAAGGTGGTTTAGGATCAATTTCTGGACCCAAAAAGAAAAACTCAATGTTATTAAATGGGTTGCTTTTATTTTTAGCATGTTCAGTGTCTTAGATAACTGGCAATCTTCAAGGACATACTTCTGTGTTAAAGAAAGCATTTCATTAACCAGAAATGATCTATATACTAGTCATGTCACTAACACAGAGTTGACTAAGCACAAATCTAATGGCTGCACAGACCAACATGATTAGTGGTTTATATTTTCAAATGCAGCAAAAGGACAATCTACCACTAGTGAGCAATTTAACTACACAAATGTATATGAAAGGAAAATACAAATGACCCTGAATAATTTGAACCACTAGAAAAGACTATTACCATACAAAACATTCTAATTATCTCATTCAAGGCAAATTTATTTTAGAGCATGTGCTAAACATGAAATGCTAACTTTCTTTTTAATTCCAATTATAGGAGACTGCCTTTTAGCTATTATGTTTTATTATTTCCAATTCTTAGCTTTTCTTTCTCCTTAGGATTTAGAATATTTTTACATATATATAAAAAAATCATGTTTTTTGAACTCTTCCCATAATATATTACTCAGCTTAACTCTGCTTTAAATTATTATGTGACATTATCTACATCCATAGTGACCTAGAAATGGCAATCGAAAATAAACTAGTTAATGCAGTATTTCCCAAATTGTGCTCAATGCTACATTAGTTCTATAGGATATTAATAGACATTCTAAAGAATACAATGTCTAATGATTAAATAACTGAATGACAAGTTAAACAAAGTATACAGACTTGTTTACCATATGTTGGCTCAGAGCCTTGTATTTGTAATTCTAGTGGAAATTTATAATGTTGGGTGGGATATTGTAGTGTGCAGTATTTTTCATCCATGTAAGCTACAGGGAGATATATCTTATAGGGACAGTTTACAATAAAGATATTTTTGGAAACTTTAAACTAAATGTATTTTGATTTGGGGATGTAGCAAACGTTACTTCAATATTTCCTACTGAAATATATGATTATCTACAGAAGAAATTTCTTTGAGTTTGGGGCTATTGGATTGGTTCTTACCCATCTTCCCCTCATTGCTAAAACATTTTACATTCTTTCACCCCAACTTTTCTTCCTTCTGGTTTCAGGCCTCAAATACCAAGAACTGCTTAATTTATCTCATATTTCTAAATTGCTTTTATCATGGCATTTGATGTTTCAATTACATGGATAGCAAAAAAATATATAAGAGTGTGGAAAAGTGAACTTTAGAATCAGGTAGGTCTGGATTCAAGTTCTTGCATTATCCTTGCCGTGCACCCCACAATTCAAGGCCTCACTTTTTCCTTTCTGGGCCTGCCTCTTTCCACATGGCTCCTTCTGCAGAGTGGCGTGAATTAGTCCTATAAACGTCAGTGAGTTAGGATGTGTTTAGGCCATCAATAAAATAAGACCCTATATAAATAAATAATACTTGTTTGAAATAATTTGATTTTAACATTGCAAATAAATGACTAGTTTAAAATAGCAATCATGGGCAAATTAAGTTTTTCTTTGAGTTCCTTCTTTATTTTACGCATTGGTTATTCTGCTATTCTGTTTTGAATTCCATGTGGGGAAGTGCTCCATCATTTTTAAATTGCCAAGGCCAGTAGAAATCAACCTCTGGTTTTTCTGGGACTCTTCTCTCTCAATTTTACTACATTTCCACTCACTTCATACACCTCGTGTTTTCTTCCTCTCTGATGCTTTGGTTTGGGAGAGGGCATCTGTTTCCAATCTTGATGTATCTTAATCACTTTCACAAGAATTCTCCCAAACATTTATTACAAATCTGGAATCATCTGAATTCCCTTTAGGACATTGAGATGGGAGTGAAGTCTTAAGCAATGAAAATAGAAAGGAGCTGCCACAATAGAATCAAGTATTAATTATAATACATTGGTTAATATTTTATATATTAATACATGCATGTGTATATATATATATATACACATATATATTGTGCCTCTAGTTTTGTTTGACTACACATATGATCCATTGGAAATACCCTGTCTATATCTATTCCTGAGAATCTGTCTTTAGATGTAAATAACCTGAGGTCAGTTTTAGCAGATGCAGCATATGCGGAACTAATTATGTGATTTCCAACAGATCATCACACTCAATAGAAGTTAATTAAGTCAAGAGGTAATGGAGATGATAAATACAAAATGATTAAGTAAAACATATATTTACATTTCTAATGGCTCTGACATTACAGGTAGATCTCAGCAGATGAAAAGTGTCTATTTTAAGAATATCAATAACTTTGCAAGCTTCTAGAAGAAATGTGACAGTTACTTGGAGATTTTTATCTGCAGTATGATGTTTAACAATGCTTTAAAAGGTACAAAAAATTTCTTTAAAGTCAGAATATTTGTAAGGTTAATAGAATCTCAGAATTGTGGAGACACTTGTTGGTAGTATGGTTCAATTTCTTCATTTTTATAGGGAGTTTTTCAAGGTCAGGTGTTAAGTTGTCATGACTGGAACAAAGTATACTAGGTTAAATTGTGTTTCATTGTAAGTATAGAAATCCAGATTTAGTGGCTTGTTCAAATAAAGGATATTATTATTATTAGCTAACAAATAACCTAAAAATAGTCCAATCCCACTCAGGAGTCACTACTTGTAGATGATATCCTGGATTTAGGTTATTTGCTTCTTCCTTCAGTGCCATCCTCCACAGTGTCAGTGCTAAATGTGACAATTATCCATTTGTATCCAGGATGGGTCCAGTTCCTTCAGTCAATCTTGTCACATTCCAAGAGGCAAAAGGCTGGAAAGATCAAGTTTAGACATCAAAACAAATGAACAAAAAATCTCCTCACCGTTTTCAAAGATAAACAAAGCTGGACACTGGTTTAAGTGGTAAGGGAAGATTTTAATCAGCCATAAATGATTGCAATAGAGTAGAGGGTGGGTGTGAACTGAACTCAATTTTGTTGTGTGCAGAGGTGACTGGTGATTCCAAGAGAGGAGAGCATAGGGAAGCAGAACTGTGGGGGGTCAGAGCAGAGTCAGGTAAACAGACACTTCAAAAAGCAAAAAGTGGGTGTTAGTCTACATGAAAACCATCAGTATTTGCTACACTGGCCTGGAGACTGGGCCCTGTCTCTGGGTGTTGGCTGGAATGAACAACAGATTCTTTTGGTAACATTGAGCTTTCCAAGGCAGGAGCTTACAGAGGACGGAGATGAAGCGAGCTGAAGAGACTCGTCCCTGGGTTAGATTGGCCGAGACCCAAAGTCAGCAGAACGGGAGCCCATTGCTTATTCCCACAATTAGCAGGACGTGACTTGTTGACTGGCCAAAGAACTGTTTCTCCAGGCAAATGGCCAAGGGCCTGAGGTCTCGCATGAAAGCCAAGGTTGTGTGGTATCCTGCACGCGGTGCCAGACGTTGCATGACGGCCAAGGACTTGTGGTCTCGCACTCACTCAAGCTGAGAGTGTTTGTTGTCTGCAAACAGCATCAAGCATCAAAGAGGCCATGTCTTATAGAAGGCCATGTTTTTTGCTTTGACTGGAAAAGCAGGTGTTGTTGGCCATGGGAAGTCACGTAACAAAAAGTGGCTAGGAAAGTAACTGGCATGAGAAAATAGCTGTGGGACGCTTGCCCAATTAAACAGTATAAAAATAAACAACTGGCACTTTACAGTGCTGCAGTCTTCAACTGTGTCTCGTCTCTGTGTACTTTATTTTCTGGTACTGCAGCCAACTCTGTCTGCGTCTTATGTCTAAGTCTTGCATGTCATCCTCCGCCCTGCAGTCAGGCCACGACACGGAGACATTATCCTAGGCATGCAGTGTTGATTTGTTAGAAAAGTATTTGTTAGAGTTTTTAATGGGATGAGGGGCTGAAAATCATATGTGCTGAGAGTCTGCAGTTTTCATAGGTCAAGGTTAGGCCTACTGGAAAAGAGGGCTCAGGAGAACCCAACTAGAGTCTAATCACAAAGTCTTCGCCACCATATTTTGTCTACGTACTTGGGAAAATACGTCTTGCGTGTTACAAGCACAGCACATGGCCCTCCTTACCAGTGTGATGGCCTTTTCCTGATTTATAAGGATACAAACTTGATGAATATGTATTGAATATTCAGGATTTCTTAGTTGCTTTTTGTTTTGTTTTGTTTTGGTTTTTTGTTTTGTTTTGCTTTACAAAATGAGTGTCCATGTTCTGTGCACATGTTTTTCTATTGGGTTCCTTTTTTTTAAATGTTCTTTATCTTATGATCTAGATTGCAGTTTTTTGTGTGTGTTAAAAATATTTACCCCATTCTGTGGTTTAAATTTCAGCTCATTTGTCTTTAATACAGTCAAATGTATTCACATTTTCCTTTTCATGTGTAGAAAACAAATCTTGCTGACTTTTCCCATTTGCTAAGTGGGAACTTTTCATTCCTTCTCACATTTATTTAACATAACATGCTGCCATTCTCTATATCTCTATATGCATCTAAAATAGGACTTTGGAATTATGAATACATTGGTTAAAGTTTTCTATGTATAAAAAAGAATTAACACACATTGTCTTATTTAATAGATATCTACTTCTACTTATATTCTTAAATTCTAATTATTCATAAGTTAACCAATGATTCATGCACTGGAGCAAGTATCAGTTGCCAACATTACCTATTATCATTTTATCATAATATAGTAGCAGCCAGGTTTAGGCTGCATATTTTTTTTTCAGATGTTTACCATTATCACAAGTTAAAATTAAAGTAACTTAAAAGTCAATTAAACAATACACAGGAAAACAAGTCCCTTCATTAACCTTTTTGATAGGCTAAAATCTCAAGGTATAAGAAGATAAAATAAGAGTTCTATATTAAAAGATATTTCAAGTCTAAAAGAATTTTACCTTTATTATTTATTACTTGGAATTATTGAGTGTTCTGGGTTTCAGTTATTCAAACATATTCTGTTTTCTGTAATTGTTAAATTGTTTGGAAACGCCACTTGAAGGCAAATTCTATTTATATTATGACCTCTTAGCATTCTTTTAAAATGAGATTTACCTCTGTAAGAAAATTATTAAATTTCAAACAAATTTAACATATGAAAGTCTTTACCACTGAAAATCTATTTTTCTATGTTTTTACAAAAACACTTCAAACATATTAAAAATAGATAAAATTATAAAATAGACTGTTAGATGCCTATTGTTTGGATTTAATACTTTGACATATATTTTATTATATTTAATTAACATATTTATATATTATTTACTCTCTATCCATTCTCCATCCATAGCTCTGGTACAGCCAACCACCACAATCTCCCTACTTCTCCAGTGGAATTTTGTGTCCATCATTGCTAACAATGATTTAAACTTAATAATGGTATGTTTGTATACATAGATACATATTCCTTAAGATAAGGAAAATGGTATCATACTATATGTATTCTTTTGCAATCACCATTTTACTTCAACATTGTAATTTTAAAATTTATCCACATTAATATATTATATATGGTTTATTCATTGTTTTGTAGTATTTTTAGCCAATGTATAAAAATCACTGTATTTTCACAGTTCCTTAATTTCACCAAATTAAGATATTTCTATTTTCTCTGTGTTATAAAAATTATTCACATGAATTTAGTATTCTCTAAAGTAAATTCCCAAAAGTAAATTTCTGTTATTCACATATGTGGTTAGAAACATTTATACTCCTGCTTGTGAGGCTTGATTTATACCATTCCCTACATCTCTGCCAACATTGTGATGGGACTTTGAGAAAACACAAAACTGTCAGTCTTATGAGTTTGAAGTGGTAACACAGGGCTTTGCTTTTTAAATAAATCCATGATTGCTATTTGAGCATATTTGCATATTTTTATTTGACTATGGTCTCTTATCACTTCTAGGGCACCCAGAAGCAAACACAATCTAATGTAATTGATGTTTCTGATTGTTTCTCTATTTCCTATATTATTAATTGCCTCTAATGTTTATTATTTCCTTCTGTCTTCTTTAGTTTGCATTTCTTTTTTCAGTGTCTTGGTTTGAGATCTTTCTTCTTTCTTAACATAGACATTGATAACTATAAGTTTTCCTCTTAGCACTACTTTATCTAAAGTTATCAGCCAGGCCCAGTGGCTCACGCCTGTAATCCTAACACTCTGGGAGGCCAAGGCAGGTGGATCATTCAAGGTCAAGAGTTTGAAACCAGCCTGGGCAAAGGTGAGGCCCTGTCTCTACTAAAAAGATAGAAAGAAACTAATTGGCCAACTAAAAATATATAGAAAAAAATTAGCCAGGCATGGTGGCACATGCCTGTAGTCCCAGCTACTTGGGAGGCTGAGGCAGAAGGACTGCTGAGCCCAGGAGTTTGAGGTTGCTGTGAGCTAAGCTGATGCCACAGCACTCTACCCCAGGCAATAGAGTGAATATGTCTCAAAAAAAAAATGAAATAAATAAAAATAAAAAATAAAATAAATAAAGTTATCCTATAAGTTTTCATATGTTGTATCTTCAGTTTCATTAATCTCAAAGTATTTTCTGATTTCTCTTTTGATTTCTTCATTTTCTTTATCCACACATTTATTCAAGTTGATTCCATGTTTTGGCCATCATGAATAGTTCAAATGTTTAGGTTACATATATTGCCTTTGCCCCACCCAAGTCAGAGCTTCAAGTGTGTCCATCTCCCAGATGGTGCACGCCGCAACCATTAGGTGTGTATATACCCATCCCCTTCAACCCTCTCCCATCTGCCCAACACCCGATGAATGTCATTGCTACATGTGCACTTAAGTGTGATAACTTAATACCAATTTTCTGGTGAGTACATGTGGTGCTTATTTTTCCATTCTTGGGATACTTCACTTAGTAGAATGGGTTCCAGCTCTAGCCAGGATAATATAAGAGGTGCTAGATCACCATTATTTTTTGTGACTGAGTAGAACTATGGTACACATATACCACATTTTATTAGTCCACTCATGTATTGATGGGCACTTAGGTTGTTTCCACATCTTTGCAATTGTAAATCATGCCACTATAAACAACAAGTTGTTTTCCACTTGTAGTTAAGATTTTCTCTTGGTCTTTGACTATGAGAATTTTACATGTTTGGTCTGTTTGTGAACCTCCTTGTGTCATGTAGTTTGTTGAGTTTTCTGGTTGTGCAGGTTATTGTTTTTCAATGAAATTGGGAAGTATTCAACCATTATTTCTTTGAATATTTTTCTTTTCCTTTCTCTTGCCTCCTTCTGGTCCTCCCATTATACATATATTGGTACATTTAATAGTTTCTTACATTTTTCTGAGGCTCTCTTCATTTTTGTTCATTTTCTCTCTGTTCAATTTTCTCTTAATATGTATTCAAATTTACTTGTTGTTTCCTATGCTTGTTGAAATTTACCATTGAGACCCTCTAATGATTTTTTTTTAATTTCAGTTATTGTACATTTCATCTCATTAGTTGCATTTAACAGCAAATTGGACACAACAGAAGATGAGATTAGTAAACTGAATATCAATAGAAATCATCCATACATGAGAAAAGTAAACAATTAGAAGAAATAAATTCAACAGGATTTAATGAATATTCACCAAAGTATTAAAAAAAAGTAGAGAGAAAGAAAGCTGAATCCATATTTGAAAAGATAATTTTCAAGAATTTTAAAAAAATGATGAACACTGTCTAACCACAAGCTTGGTGAAAAAAAAAAAAGCAGGATAAATATATAGCAAAATAAAACAACAACACCTAAAAAAAGAAAAGAAAGACTCAAATACACAATCAAACAAAAATAGCATAGTCAATTTCTGAAACTAAACAGAAAAAGATTTTAAATGTTACTGGAAAAAACAACAACAACATAATAATAAATGGTTGAGTCAACAGAAAGAAAAAAATAATGCTAAATAAGTATTTCTCTTAAAATATATATTAAAATATATGACAAAGTGATAGAATTAAAATGAGAAATAGTCAAATCCACACATGGTTGAAAATTTTAGCACATACCTTTTTGCAGGTAATAGAAGAAGCAGGCAGATAATCAGGAGGTACATAGATGAATTGAGCACCACTATTAACCAACATGAGCTATTTCACCAATCAGAATAGTGGATACATCTGTAGTATGGATTGGAAAAAGATATGAGACACTTTATGAGATATATGAATGTTCTATATGTTGTCTGGGTGGATGACACATGAGTGTAAACACATACATTTAAAGATACACTCTACGCATTTTACTATTTTCTGTTATTCCTCAATTTAATAAATAAATATATGTAATTAAGAAAAATAAATTCTGAATTAAAGAATGAGATGCTAGAAATAAAATTGTGGCAAAATCATGTATATTTATTTATAATTACATATGTAAACAGAGATTTGTTGACATAAATTTTGGGAGTGAAAAAATAATTAAAATAAAATACTGGCATGGAAGTGATTATTAGATTCAAAGCATTCTAAGTTCCTTTTGTTTGGTTGTTGGGGGCAGTAAAATATTAACTTATAGCCTTCTAAAATCACATATGTCTGTTAAAATGTAAAGTGAGCTCTCTTCTTTCAGGAGTAGCAGAGAAGGTAACAAAGTCAACTGTACTAATAAGGATCCTAGAAAACAGACAACCTCTACACTTGCTTAAAGACATCCTGAGCTATCAAGGCACAAATGACTTATGGGTCCTTAATTCAGGAGAATCAGATAGTGGATACATTTGTAATATGGATTGGAAAAGGATATAAGACACTTTATGAGATATATAAATGTTCTACATGTTGTCTGGGTGGATGTCACATGGGTATAAACATATACACCCAGATGTGTGAGCCTTATATGTTGGCCTCCTTTTAACTTAGAAGAAAATTCAGGGTCCTAAAGAGACACTGAGAAGACATTGCATAGCTTCTTTCTATTTTATTTTTAAAAATTTTCAGAATATGGATATCAACTTAAACAAAATGGTTAAAATGACAGATGAAGAATTTTGAATGTGGATTGTAAGAAAACTCAATGGAATTCAAGAGAAAATAGAAACTCAAATAAAGCAGCCACAAGAACAATGCAGGAAATGAATGAAAAAATTCTTTAAAGAAATTGAAGTAATACAAAAGGACCAAACAAAAATACTGGAAATGAAAGAGGTATTCAAGGAACTACAATGCATTTCACAGCTTTTCATAGCAATTGGGGCAACATTGGAGTCTATTCCATCAAAAACGATGGTTAAATGTGTGGTATGTCCTGAAACCTCCAGAATAATACTCTTTAAATACTTTAGAATGTTTAAGGCTGCATTATAAAATTCCTTGTTAGCTAATGTGTTCATTTCTGTCATTACTAAATCTGTTTCTATTGTCTAATTTCTTTCATTTGGTCATAGGTAAAATTATTTGGCTCCTTTGTGTGTCTAGTCCCTTTGATTTTATGATGATATTTTTAATAGTATGTTGTTTAATATTCAAATACTATTGTTTTTTTTAAAATAGTTATAGGCTTTTTTTTTTCTAGCAGAAATTTCCTTCACTTAAGAGTGCAGCTTGATCCTTTTGTGGTGTTTTTAAACTTTGTTAGGGCAGATATGGAGCAATGATCTTTGGATGGATAGTTTAATTTTGCAAACTGTGCTTGTTTTCTCATCTGCAAAATGAGGGTAAGATAACAATAGTGTCAGGGTTGATTTTTTTGAGGGGTGTTGCCCTGGTTCTTTGGCTCCTGTCTTGGAAGAATCACAAGGCTGGCCAGTGTGTCAGTGATGACAGACATGAGTAACTCATACAAGCAGTTTTTATTGCAGGCATTTTAGCACAGAAATAGAAAGCAAAAGGACATTTCTTGAAGGGAAATGGGTCTGTCTTTGTGAGTGGAGGAGACCCTAAGGATTTGCCACACTTCTACTTTTATGTCTACACCTTATGATATGCAAAATGGTGGGTGGAATATTCATTGTTTTCCTGGGAAAAGGGTGGAGAGTTCTTAGAGCTAAGTTCTTAGAGCTAAGTTCCCTCCCCAATTTTATCCTTGTAGGGTAACTTCCAGGGATTGCCCTGACAGTTGTAAATTGTCACGGCGCTAGTGGGTGTGATTTTCACTATGCTAATGTGTGTTCATGGGGTAAAGGTCACCTTTGGACATAAGCTCCTAGTTTCTGCACATGTTCCTGTCCAGGAAAAGTCCCTAACCTCAAGTCTCTACTGTTGTGAGTTTGGTTCTAAATGTCCCCCTCCTTTTTGCTTGTGGTTAGTGCTGCCAACCTGTCCCTGTCCCTATCAATAATACCTACTTTACAGAGTTGTTCTGATAATTAAATTATGTATATATACATATATATATATATTTTTTTTTTTTTTTTTGAAACAGAGTATTGCTTTGTTGCCCAGGCTAGAGTGAGTGCTGTGGCATCAGCCTAGCTCACAACAACTTCAAACTCCTGGGCTGAAGCAATCCTACTGCCTCAGCCTCCTGAGTAGCTGGGACTACAGGCATGAGCCACCATGCCCACCTAATTTTTTTCTATATGTATTAGTTGGCCAATTAATTTCTTTCTCTTTATAGTAGAGACAGGGTCTCACTCTTGCTCAGGCACAGCAAGCTCAGGTTGAACTCCTGACCTTGAGCAATCCGCCCACCTCGGTCTCCCAGAGTGCTAGGATTACAGGCGTGAGCCACCTCGCCCAACCGATAATTATTTATTCTGTGAAATCTCTTAGGACAGTGCATGATGCATAGTATGTTCCACTGTTATCTATTATTAATACTATTATTAATGTTATCATGTTATTTAAATGAGTACAGAAAAGAATGGAGAAAGAGTAGAGAAAACACCATCAATAGAATTAAAAGCAGCAAAGAAGAAAAATAATATTGGAAAGTTTGGATAAAAAGAAAGCACACATATACATTGTATTATATAAATCCAAATATTTTAATATTCATCACATTAAATAGGGTACAGTAGGAACTTAAAAGAAAAAAATAGGTTTCTAATTGTATAATAAATAAATTCTAAATATGTGTTATAAAAATAGTCAACATCACTAATTATCAGAGAAGTCCCAACTAAATCATGAGATACCACCTCACTCCAGTCAGAATCACCAGTATTAAAAAGTGGGGGAAAAAACCAATAAATGTTGGTGCAGATGTGGTGAAAAGAAAACACTTATACATTGCTGGTGGGAATGTAAACTAGCACAACCACTATAGAAAGTAATATGGAGATACCTTAAAAAACTAAATGTAGACCTACGATTTCATCCAGTAATTCCATGACTTGGTATCTACCCAAAGGAAAAGAAGACATTTTATCAAAACAAACAAACAAACAAACAAAAAAACCTGTACTCAAATGTTTACTGCAGCACAATTCACAGTTGCAGAGATACGGAATCAACCTAAGTGCCCATCAAGTGATGAGTGGATAAAGAAAAGGTGGTTTTTGTGTGTGTGTATAAAGACATGGAGAGAAAATGGTTTGAGCTTCACCCCTTGAAGAAGGCTTGGTGTGATGAGACATAATCTTACCCCAGTTAGAATGGCTTTTATTGAAACGTCCAAAAACAATAGATGCTGGTGCAGATGCAGAGAGAAAGGAATGCTTATATACTGTTGGTGGGACTGAAAATTAGTACAACCTCTATTCAAAACAGTATAGTGCTTCCTCAAAGACCTAAAAGTAGACCTCCCATTCAATTCAGCAATCCCATTACTGGGTATATACCCAAAGGAAAAGAAGTCATTTTATCAAAAAGATACCTGCACTCAAATATTTATTGCAGCTCAATTAAAGATTGCAAAGGTATGGAATCAACGTAAATGCCCATCAATTCATGAGTGGATTAACAAAATGTAGTATATCTATATCATGAAATACTACTCAGCCATGATGAAGGATGACTTAATGCCTTTTGCAACAATATGGATAAATTAGAGACCATTATTTTTTAAGTATAAGAATGGAAAAACAAACACCACATGTAATCACTATTATACAAACTATTGGAACAAACTGATGAGCGTATATATGTATAGAGGGAAGTAAAATTCAATGGAAATCAATCGGGGTGAGGGGATTGGAGAAGATGGGTGAAAATCTACCTAACAGGTACAGTGAACACTATCTGGGTGATGGATACACTTATAACCCTGACTGACTCAAGCATTATAAAAATGACCCTTGTAACCAAAACATTTCTATTCCTGTAACACTTTGAAATAAAATAATAATAATAATAAAAGACATGGAGCACTACTCAGCCATAAAAAGGAATGAAATAATGTCTTTTGTAGCAACTTGGATAGAATTGGAGACAATTATCTTAAGTGAAGTATCTGAGGAATGAAAAAAAAAATATCACAGGTTCTCACATAAATAGGTGGAAGCTAAGTAAGAGGGACATATATGTCCATAAAGTGGAGTAATGTATATTGAAAACTAAGAAAAGGGGAGCTCTACCTGTTGAGTACAATATACACTATTCTAGTGATGGTTATATTAAAAGCTTTGACTTCAGCATGACACAATTCATCCAGGTAACAAAAAACACCTGTACCCCTAAACTATTTTAAATAAAAACAAACGAAAAACCCAAAATAATAAACAGGAAGAAGATAAAAAATCTAAGAATATACAAGTGAAAATTTATAAAACTCAATATCAAACAAAATAGACTTTAAATAAAAGCATTATTAGGTTAAAAAATGTTTCTTTTCCCCAAGTTTTTCTTAACTTGAGCCTAATTTAATTATAAATTAGAGCCTAATTTAAGTATAATTTTTAAACATCATGATTCACAAACTTCTCCCAGGCAAAATGACAGATGATCATCTAAACCCAAAGTTAAAGTTCAGTAAATGTATGTTCATTTAAAATTAAGAAGAAATTTAAAAATGAAGAGTCATAAAAAGTCTATGAAACTTATATTCTTTGACATTGGAAATATTTTGAGATTTTGGAGATTAAAGTTTGAATATTAATATTATTATTGATAATAATTTAATAAGGTACTATTATTAATACTATTTACTACTATTTACTATTAGATAACACATCATTATAGGTAAATAGGTTATATCTTGTTAATTCTACAAACATAGTATGACAATTTGCAATTCATAACCATTTATGATCATATATGTTATTTTATCATTTATATCTCCTATGTAGAACATTTTAATTTCTCAAATTTGAAATAATCACCTAGTTTCTTCACATTAAGTTCCAATTCAGACATATCCCTTATATCTGAAAAGAATGAAAACATTCTTTTCTAGAGAAATGCAAATGAAGTCTTCAATTAGCTCATTTCCAAATGGCTGTTGCCAGCTACAGCCATTAATAGCTCTGCTATGCCTTATTCATAATATGCAGAACTTAATTCAACCAACTTTAATGCCTCATGCTTTCAATGATTAGTTTTCTCACACAACGAATAAATCACCACCAACAAAAAAAAGACAGAGAGAAAATTAAATGTGAATTGAGTAAATTGAGTATTTGGATCTATTAATGTAGCAATAAAAAAAAAGTTCATTCCTTTGGATTTGTGAAAAAAAAATAAAAAAAAAAACAGAGGTATAGAACACTTTCATTATAGTCTATTTTTAACTAAATACTCTGGGTACTGTTAAATTTCCGGTGGTAATTACTCTTTTGATTCATCTTGCAAAATACAGATTTAAAAGAAGAGGCTTTGGTTTTATTACTTTTAGACAGATTGAAATTTCTGAAGAGTCTGGAATATCAACACTTCACGGTCTGTGAATAATGGCATGGCCAGAAATATGCAAACCACATGTTGAAACTTTTAACAGCCCGTGTTGCAATGATCCAATCTCTGCCTAGTCTTATTGTCTTTCTAGGATTTGTATGTAAAAGGAAGCTTTGAAGATATAGTTAAAATTGGGCACAGACTGTCTGAGTAGACACATGTATTGACAGCTGAATCATCATTTTATTTCATCAAAGTGATGAAGTTTGGCAGATGCCTCCAACTGCAATCAGTCGATTTGCCTCATGAATTATCCCTGCTGAACAAGGGTGAATTCCAGTAGTGCTAGGCCTGGGCTTACACCATTTTTAGGAGCTCTTTTTCACACACCAAAAAGTAAAATTAGTCATATAAGTGGATACTTATTTATTAATGGAAAGAAAATAAATCACAAATACAATATTTGAAAAGTTGGCAAATACAAAAAAGGTTGCTTTTGCAACATTCAGAAAGGTAGCATAGTTCATCTTACATGCCTCTGTGATATGGTTTTTTCTTACGATTTTTGTATTTTCATTCTTTACCTTTACATAGCAAAGATTTTTTCAAATAATTTTCTATAGATGGAATAAAAGATTTTTCCTCCTTTTATTAAACTTTCCTCTAGCATGATTGATTTAATTTTAATAAATTTTTTCAGCATAACTTCTTATCAGTAATGTCAAAAAAGAATTCTCAGATTACTATACAATTTTAGAAGAACCTTATGAAATTTCTTTCATATATGAGCTGTAAGATTTCAGGGCATGTTAATTATTGTGCAGTGACTGTTATTATATACTATTTGAATTAAGGACTACTCAACTCATTGCCAAGCACCAGGGTCCCCAGGTAAATCCACCTTGGCTACTAATTCTCTCTCACATTTCTTCATCTTATAAATTTCCACCACAGGAGGGGTCTAATATAGGATCTTCATTAATTCTCCTGTAGCCTTCTTGCATATAGGTTAAAGCTATTACAATACAACATTCACAACACAGTAAGAATAATTTGCTTATTTACAGTTCTTCAAGTATTCTTGAGAGCTTTTATTTTAAGTTCAAAATCTCTTAATGGTCACAGGAGGCTTTTCAGACATGGTCCTGGTGTTTCTTTCTAGCCCAATATTTCTCATCACTTGGTAAATAATAGAATCACATGGAGTGATTTTTTCTAAAAGTCCCACCAAGCCCAAATAAACACATATACCTATTCCTAAAAATAAAATATTAAAGCATTTATGTGGCTGTATTATGCAGCCACATTTGGAAATCTCTATATAAACTGATCTCACACTCGCCTCTTCCTTGGAATCCTTCACTTTATCAATACCAAAGGGCTTGAAATTATGAACTAATATTGCCATTTTGAGACTTTAAATATGTTGTGGCTACTTGACCTGGGTCCCTTCTCTGATTGGCTATCATCTTGGGGACATCTCTGGCTATGCCTGAAAGAAGGCACAAATGGTGTCCACTCTTACCCTGTACCCTGAGTGTCCAAGAAGTCCCACTCTCCCCTTAGGCATGGAGTTTCAATAAGCTTCTTGATATCATCTGATATTTATTCTGCAGTTAATGCCATTGACCACATTTTTATCTCCATATGGTAGTGGGTTGAGATTCTATCATTGAATAGTTTACTAAAAATTTACATTTGTGTTTATATTGATATGGTGATTTCTTCTCCAATATAACATAATAAATAATAATAGGAGACTTCAGAGAGCAAATGCAAATATATACTGTCTTTGGTTCTGAAATTTTTTTTCCATATTTAGTTTTCTAGCCAACTCTTTCAAAACTCACATCACCTCCTCTAAGACACTTTGGGAGAGTGGGAGGTGGTTGGGCCTACAATTTCGTGGAGATCTTTGGGACCATCTCCTTCATTACTCAACATTAGAGAGCCTCCTTTGGGCAGTGATGATTTGTATAAATGATCTAGAAACCCAAACCACATATTGCTATTGACAATAATTTTAGGAGGATCTAAGGCATCTGAAGCCAATTCCTTCTGGTTTCTTTTCTACTTCTGGAGTATAGCTTCTCTATATACATTTGACCTGTTTATCATCCAAAGTTACTCAAGAATCAGACTGAGATTGAGCTATTTTTGTAGAACAAGGAGAAATGGTGGTGAAGGGGAGTTCGAAACCATCCTGAGCAAGAGTGAGACCCCATCTTTACTATAAACAGAAAGAAATCAATTAGCCAACTAATATATATAGAAAAAATTAGCTGGGCATGGTGGTGCATGCCTGTAGTCCCAGCTACTCAGGAGGCTGAGGCAGCAGGATTGCTTGAGCCCAGGAGTTTGAGGTTGCTGTGAGCTAGGCTGATGCCATGGCACTCACTCTAGCCTGGGCAAAAAAGTGAGACTCAAAAAAAAAAAAATAATAAAATACAATGGCAATATCCTCTTTCACACATGTGAAAATGAGTTAAAACACTGCTGGAATAATTGACTTTAAATAAGCTAAAGAACTAAAATTTCTACCAAATAGAATCAATAAATAGTACATATGGAACCCAATGAAGTAATCTGATGAAAACGCATTATTTACTTAGACCTATTGTAACAGAAGGAACTGTAGCTTGTTCTATCTCTCCTGTATTAAGACTCTTATAGATTTTGTGATTGACACCACTATGAAGGTTCTGTGATGGACAGGGCTTTATGTAGGACAGAAGGGGATCTGAATGGTGCAACAGACACTCTAAAAAATAGGATGCCCATTGTGTCCTATATCCTCTCGCTGCACAGTGTTGCTGTTACAATTAAATACACATGGGTATCACCAGAAAATATGTCACCTCAGTAACACTTCCTCTCTCTGCTCAGGACTTGTCTGGTGCTGCCTAGTAGATAGCTGTCCATCTGATTTGATTCATGTGGAAACATGGAAGTATACGCATGGTAAAATATTATATACAGCTGTCTTTAAACAGCTGAAAACAAGAAATGTTGGAAGTATCCCAGGAGTTGACAATTCTAAGGTTTCTGCCACACAGCTGAATCAAGTCCGAATTGTCCAGAGCAAGAACCAGCTTGTTAATGTAATCATTATCTGACCTCTTTTCCATTTCAAGTTACCCAGTTCCCTATTTCTGTTCCTTAGGATCACTTAAAAAATAAACCACTTGCATGTAAGACCTTATGTCAGACTCTGATAATAGAGTAACAAAGCTGGTGAATCTATTCCAATTGGCCAAATATAATATCTTTCTCAAACAGCAATGTAGTTTAGAAATCTTCTCAAGAAGATACTAAGTTTAAGTAAAAGAATACTCTATCATGACCTAGGTATATCATGAGATTATAAATCATTTAAAAACCTGAAAATATCAATAAATAATTAATTAATTGATTTTTAGGCACTTGTAAAATTAACTTACTCTACCTCAAATTAAAATAAGATTTCAAAAATTATTGGCACCCACACTTTAAAGTATTGACTTATACATTCTTGTAATTGGTTATTTAAAAAGGTGATTTTACTAAGTTTGAGCATGTTATCTGAGCTTTGATTATATGAAAGTATCTCTATTATTAACCATGGCCTACAGAAAATAGCCATCTCAGTAGTTCTCAAAGGTATCAGAAATTCCTCATCAATGAATCCCTTATTGTTTTAAGATAATAAATGTCCTCTAGTCACTTCCAGAAAGCAATCAGGTGATGGATTCTTTAGTTTGTAAATCTATTTTAGCAGTTCTCTCCTTATGCTTTAGAATCCCTTTCTCAATACTCTGCAGTTATTTCTGGCACTACCACCTACTTTACTGATTTCAGACAGCAAAATGCAATCCTAGTAGCATGATACATCCAATGTTAGATATATTCGAAGTATGTTACATCAAAGCATCGTGGAGTCTTTTCAGTCAATAAAACCTTCATATCTATTGTTTCCTCTATTAATATTCTCAAGGTCCACGTTCACATGTTTCCTTAGATCCTGCCATTGTACTTGCACCATGACTCAAAATACTTTGGGTATATACAAATACTTGTATCAGGTGCATGGATTCAGTTGGAATATGCTAAGACTTAACCTACTGTCTGTAGTCAAAGAGAAGAGACAAGATGGCCATTGATAGATAAGCACTAACTTTGGAAAATCACGTCTCAAGTTATATCTTGACATAATCGTTCAGTTAAGGATGGTTCTTTTCCTATATAATCCAGATCAGAAGTTCCAACACATCCAGAAATTTGAGATTCTCAGATATATAAATCCACATGATTTAAATCCCAGGCATAAATTTCATACCTTTATTTTTTGTTTTCCTAAATTTGGCAAAGGATGCCTATGTAGGATGGGCATTAGAAAATGTATTTTTTAAATATATGAAAAATAATACAACATGAGCTAGGTTTATCCAAATATTACATGATAGATACAATATTCAAAAAATAAAAAACAATTGAAAATTTAAGTCAGTTAAATTTTTATATGGAACAGGAAGTAATAGATTTCAATTTGATAATCCCGGTATAAGGCCTAAAATTAAGGCCCATCATTATGTGCTATCTTGAACTCTGGCAACACTGTGGAGGGTGTTGTCAAATGGCTTAACCACAATATCCTCCCCACTTTGCTCCCTTAGAATGGGTCCCACAGGCAAACAACATTCCTTATCAAGGGAACCAAATACAACTCCTGCTTACACCTGAGTAGCAGGTTTCAGTTCCTGACCAACCCACAAAACATTTAAAACAAGCCTATCACTTTCTCCCAGTGGAGTCAAAAGACACCTACCCTCTTGATACTCTCGAGCCTGCCTCTGGATGTTTATTCTGTTGCCAAGTAAAATCTCCATGTGAAACTGTGTGTCATATTGTCTTTCCCTATGCTGTGAATATATGTGACTAATAAACATTTTTCAGTCTCTCTGGTCCATCATTGAGTATAATATGTTTGGCCATTCCCTTAACTCTCAAGTTGTAATGCCTGTCTCCACAATGGGATGAATAGGAGGTGGTGAAAGCAACAACAGATCTAAATGAAAGTGAAAAAATAATCAATCTTTTATAGCAAAGCAAAGAATACTTCATGATCTTAGAATAGGCACATAGAATCTTAAATCTTTCATTAAAATGTACTGCCCCTAAGGAGAGAAAAAAAATCACTCCTTGTACCTTAAAAGTTAGAATATTTTTTCAGCAAAAGACACAATTCAGAGAATGAATATCTAGCCAAGGATTGGGAGAAAAAATTGATACATACAGCTAACAAAAGATTTATATCTAGTTTAAAAGAACTCCTAAAATCAATAATAATAAAAAAGATAAATGCAAGATTAGAGGCAAGATGGTGGACAAGAAAAACTGCCAGCCATGGTGTCTCTGCAAGAAAGATAGATTTTAGATGAAAGTGAAAAAAAACAATAGCCAGACAAACATAGATCAGATGAGGGTCCAAAAGAAGGGTGCTTGAAACCACAGGAGACTCCATGGAAAGAAGTTGTGGAGCAAAACTAAACAGAGAAATATATTGACAGGGTCTAAATGCTGAGAGGCTTGGAGACCAGTGACAAGGGTAAGTGGAGTATTTAAATTTCCCCTCCCTTGCATCTCAGACTGCTGGTAGTAGGTTCCTGAGCTGCTAGAGAGACCTGTCAACACCAGCCCAGAGATGGCTGCCACCAGTGAGCCATGAGCCCTGTGAACAGGTCACTGGGCTATCAGCTCCCTCGGGACAACTCCCATCCCAAAGAGCCCAGCCAATCAGCAGACACCATATTGCTTCATTCTCTCCTTTCCCTACCCTACCTGCACCTGCCAAGAGAGACAAGTTAGCCACCACCCAGAGGCATCTGCAGGGAATGGTACCTTATCATTTGGGGCCCTGAAGTGGACTGTGGAACTCAGACTGTGAGCTTCCTACTGCTACCCTTCCAGATGCTGCTTGCCTGGTGATTCCAGCAGAATGGGGAAAATTCCAAGGTGGAGAGACATTGATACAGATTGAGCACCCCATAGTTGACTTGAGACCAGCACTTTTCTCCCTGGCAGGGTCAGGAAATGATCTCTGGGCCTGAGGACAGTCCTGCAGGACAGATCCCATACACCCAGGTTTCCATTGCATTTCTTGGATGCACAGAAGGGATATTTGTGAACTAGTCCATTGAGGTGTGTCTACCTTCAGGGGCAGACCAGAGTGGGTCCTAGCTGCAGCATGCTTGAAGGGCAACCCTCCTCCTTCAGGAGGGCCACAATCTCAGCTCAGGCTGTGATCCTGGGCAGAGAAGCTCCTGGCTTTCATTGCAGTCAGGGGAGATCCACTGGCTTGAAATCCTGCCTGCTGGTAGAGACCTGGAAGAAACTACAGAAAAGGGGAGGATGGAAAGGAATTAGGCCTGCTCCAGACCGCAGATCTCAGATAGCTCCACTCAATACACAGACTTTTTGGCTGAGTGAGGTCATTTAAGCCCCTTCCTGGCAGCCTTGCCAAGAAGCAGAGAACAGAACTTTGATCCCTGCTAAAAGCATTTGTGGAGCTTGAGTGCAGGCTCACCCAATCCAGTCCCTCCCAGCCTCACTCCCCCACCTACCCCTGATGAAGTGGAGAATAAGGACACACCTGAAAGTCCCAGAGCCCCACCCACCACCTGAGGCACTAGAGGAATGAGAACTGGTTGCAGGACCCAAGAACAAGACTACAGATTGTTCCTCCCAGAAAGTGTCACTTATTGACAGGGAGGTCAATTTGCATACCTTTTTACTGCATTTACTGACTCACATTATACAGGGTGGGAAGAAAGAAATCCACCTCAAAATGTTTTATGAATTCAATATCACCCTGATACCAAGACCAGGAAAAGATGCAACAAAAAAAGAAAACTACACACCAATATTCCTTATGAACATAGATATAAAAATTCTCCACAAAATGCTAGCTAATTGAATTCAGGTGCTTATCAATAAAGTAATCTATCATGAAAAAGTGAGCTTCACCACAGAGATGCAAGGATGGTTCGACATATGCAAATTTATAAATGTAAATCACACATAAATAGAATCAAAAACAAAGACCATATGATCCTCTCAATAGACATAGAAAAAGCAGTCAACAAAATTCAGCACCCTTTTATGATAAGAATGCTTAAAAAAATATAGATGGGACTTACCTCCAAATGATAAAAGCCATATGTGACAAACCCACAGCCAACATCATACTGAATGGAGAAAATTTGAAAGAATTTCCGCCTAGCACTGGAACCATATAAGGTCACCCTCTATCACCTCTTGTATTTAACACAGTGCTGGAAGTCCTAGCCAGAGCAATTAGACAAGAGAAGGAAATCAAGGTCATGCATATGGGAGCAAAAAAGGTCAAACTATTGCTCTTTGCTGACAATATGATCTTCTCTAGAAAACCCTAAAGATTCTTCCACGAGACTACTGAAATTAATAAATTCAGCAAAGTCTCAGGTTACAAAATCAATGTATATAAATCAGTAGCATTCCTATACACCAAAATAGTCAAAAAAGGAACTAAAGCAAAGTCTCAATACCCTCCACAACAGCAACAAAGAAAATAAAATATCTAGGAGTATATTTAACTAAGAAGGTGAAAGACCTCTACAGAGAAAATTACAAAACACTGAGAAAGGAAATAGCAGAAGTAAAATGGTGTAAAAACATACCATGCTCAAGGGTTGGCAGAATCAACATTGTTAAAATGTCTATACATTTAAATGTCTATACTGAGTAACATCAATTTATCACACTTTATACTACAAAGCTATAGTAACTAAACAACCTTGGACTGGCATAAGAACAGAGACATAGATGAATAAACAGAATGAGAACTCGGATAGAAAACCATCATCATATGGCCATCTAAATTTCGAGAATGCAGACAAAACATACACTGGGGAAAAGAAACCTTATTCGATAAATGGTGATGGAAATAATGGATAGTCATATGTAGAAGACTGAAACAGGTTCTGCACCCTTTACTTCTCACAAAAATCAAATCACGTTGAATAACTGACTTAAATGTAAGGCATGAAGCTAGAAGAATTCTAGAAGAAAATGTGGGAAAATCTCTTACAGACATTGACCGAGGCAAAACATTTATGAAGACAACCCCAAAGGCAATCACAGCCACAATAAAAGTAAATAAATGGGACCTGATCAAACTAAAAAGCTCTGCACTGCCAACGAAACTATCAAGAAAGCAAACAGGCAACCTACAGAATGGGAGAAAATATTCACATGCTACACATCTGATAAAGAGCTGATAACTAGAATCTATATAGAACTGTGGAAAATCAACAAGAAAATATCAAACAACCCTATCAAAAAGTGGACAAAGGACATGAACAGAAACTTTTTAAAAGAAGATAAACTAATGGTAAATAAACAGGTGAAAAAATGCTCAACATCTCTAATCATCAGGGAAATGCAAATCAAAGCCACAATGAGATATCACTTAACTCCAGTGTTAATGGTCTTTATCAAAAAGTCCCAAAGAAGAAATATTGGTGCTGCTGTGGAGAGATAGGAAAACTCATACACTGCTGGTGGGACTGTACAAACTATTACAACCTCTGTGGAAAGTAATATGAAGATACATCAAGAGCTACAAGTAAAACTACCATTGGATCCAGCAATCTCATATGGGCATCTATCCAAAAGAACAAAAGACATTCTATAAAAAAGACATCTGCACAAGAATGTTTATAATAGCACAATTCATAATTGCAAAGATATGGAAAGAACTCAAACGCCCATCAATACATGAGTGGATTAATAAGATGTGGTATATGTACACCGTGACACTCTACTCAGCCGCAAAGGACAATGGTGACGTAGCACCTCTTGTATTATCCTTGATAGAGCTGGAACCCATTCTACTAAGTGAAGTAACCCAAGAATGGAAAAATAAGCACCACATGTACTCACCATCAAATTGATATGGAACTGATCAACACTTTTGTGCACATATAGTAGTAACATTCATTGGATGTTAGGCAGGTTGGAGGGATAGGAGGGGATGGGTATATTCACACCTAATTGGTGTCGTGCACACTCTTTGGGGGATGGACATGCTTGAAGCTCTGACTGGGATGGGGCAAAGGCAATATATGTAACCTAAGCATTTGTACCCCCATAATATGCTAAAGTAAAAATAAATTAAAATAAAATAATGAAATAAACAAAAAGATAAATGCAATCAAAGTCTGCAAAATTTTGAATATGTTCTTTAAAAGGAAATCCTTCAATGACTACCAATACTATAAAAGATATTCAACATCATTGGTTCCAAACATACTCTCATTAAAATAATAGTACACCTGAATGTTGGGAAATATGCAGATCAACTGAGACTCTCATATGCAGGTGGTGGGAATGGATATCATTTCCATCATTTTTTATGACAGTGTATTAGTATCTAAGAAAAGGGACATTTGCATGCTAAATATAAAAAGTACATATACTGCAATTATATATACATAGCTTTATTTTAACATAAACAACATATTTTATGTTTCATTTATTATATGAATAGAGAATGTTATTAAGAAAATAAGGAAGCTGAAAATATATTTACTACTCATTAAGTGGAAGTGAATCATCATAAAGCTCTTCATCCCTGTAGTCTTCGCATTGAGCAGACTAAGGAGGAAAAGAGGAGTTTGTCTTGTTGTCTCAGGGGTGGCAGAGGCAGAAGAAAATCCGTGTATAGATGCATGGACTTGCACAGTTCAAACTTGTTTTGTTCAAGGGTCAACTGAATATCAATATAAAAACAGACGCAAGAGTGTCCATGCTATCACTGTGTAAAATAACTAAGCATTTGAAACAACCCAAAAGTCCATTAACATCAGAAAGTAAGTAATACTTGGCATATGCATTCAATGAAATAATACAAATAAAAAATTATATGCAACAACATGGATGAAACTCACAAACAAAATATTGAGCCAAACAGCCAGACATAGAAGTTTCCATTAGTAATGTGTCTGTATTTAGATAAATTTAAAAACAAGACAACTTAATCTTTGTCACCATAGTAGTTATGCTACTATGTGGTATGGGGTATATTTTGAGGGAAATTATCTGTGGATGCTGCAATTGCTGATTACATGGGTATTTGATGATGGGAAAAACAATCTCGATGTACCTTTTTAGTTTACTTTTCTGTATATATTATATAATTTAATGAAAGTATAGTTTTTGAGGCTATTTGAATATTAAAACTTGCAGCATAATTTTTGAGATTTAGCAGAATAATAGGTTAATAGTCAGAATAAGTTAAATAATGGCTATTTTAAAGCCCTTCTTGAAACCTTAATTAATATTAAATAAAATTATATGTAAAGCTATGTTTTCTATAAAATGTTAAGCCCTTTCAGAGAGAGAGAGAGAGAGAGAGAGAGAGAGAGAGAGAGTTAGTTAAAGAGAACACAGAAAGATTCTCATTTTATAAATGAGAAAATTAAGCTTTAGGAAATTGTCCCATAAAAAAATGATTGAAGACACAATTTTATCCCATGTCTATTTCATTCTTTTCACTATTAATATGGTTTTGATTGAGAAGTTCACTTAAATTATTTATCATGAAAGGAAAGAAAACAGAAAGCTTAATTTTCTGTATATTAAGTAAATTTATTCTCTCATATTTTATTCAGCTTTACATTTCAGTTTTTATTTCATGTTCTCATTAAACACAAAAGTGCTAGCCATATTAGAATTTGCCTTTTTTTGAAATCTTTTCTTGTATAAAAAATATGCATATACATTTGCTTAAATATGAAAATATTTCACAACTTAAATGATAAGATTAAAGAGGAAATTATATCTATATTGGGATTTTAGCAATTTATTTTAAGGGTTTCTGGCTATAATTATTTACAAGTTTGTATAAACAAATAGATGTGTATTTAGTTGTAAGTATTTAGACTAGAGTCGGCAGGGCTCATTAATTTAAATAGCTGTTTTGTGTGTATTGGTTTATTCCCCTTAAAAACATATAGAGCTTAGAATTAAATAGGCATAAAAATGATTATCTTCTTCCCCTAGGGCTTTCTTTTTTGTTATCAACAGCAATCATTTTCACAAAGTGAGAATCGGTTGGAGGAATTGTGAAGGCAAATAGCCCATAAGCACATTTAACTACAAGAATTGAGTAATGATTATATATTTAACACTTGTAATATTTTCCCCTTTAGCAGGGATTTATGACTGTAGATCAAATCTGTAGTGATGTGTCACTATCACCCCAAATCTCTACTTTCTCATTATCAATAGCAGTAAGAATAATGATAAGCATTGTCAAAAACAATAACTAGGATATCTCCTCCAATTGTCAGACTATCAACTACTAAATTTTTCTCCACTCCCACTAATAACATGCTTCAAGCAATTCAATCACCCATTTTGTACAAACAATCCATGATCCCACTAATTTTTATGCCTTTTAAAGCTTCAAAGCTTCTATTTCTTACTGAGCCAGGCCAAATTCTATTACTCTCTTGCATATACTCTCCCCGGATCCCTCTGCTCTTCAGAATACATGATAGCATAACTATCCTGGCTATATTTATCTGTCAACTATGCATCTATACCAGGCAATTGAATTCTGATTAGCAAAAAAAAAAAAAAAAAGAAAAATGTAAATATGATGACTGCTATTGTCTGAATGTGTCCCCCAAAACCCATGTTGGGAGTTACGTGTTGAAACTTTAATCTCTAATGCAATAATCTTGGGAAGTGGGGATTTTTTGGTTTAGTCATCTTGAATGAATTAATGTCGCTATTAAAAAAAAAAAAAAGCTTGCAGGAATGGATTCGCTCTGTTCTGTTCTTCTGCCATGTCAGGACACAGTGATCCTCTCCTTGGGAGGACACAGCAATTAAGGCACCATCTTGGAAGCAGAGACTGAGCCCCTTACCAGATATTCAAGCAGCTGGCACTTTGATCTTGGACTTTCCAACCTATAGAACTGTAAGAAATAAGTTTGTGTTGTTTATAAAGTATCCAGATCCAGATATTCTGTTATAGCAACACAACATGGGCTAAAACAGATTACCATTCTGACTTTAATTCATAGTCATTAATTTCAAGGTGTTGCTTACATTCTAGTTTCATTTCCTTCCATCCACTTGTATTCCCACATTTACAGGTAACTCTTTCACTTCTTCTTACTCATCAGATTTCCTACATTCTCACCCTAAGCACATTATGTTGCTTCCTATTTTATCTATCTATCTATCTATCTATCTATCTATCTATCTATCTATCTATCTATCTATCTATCTATCATCTATTTATTTATTTTCATTTCAGGATATTATGGAGTACAAACATTTTGGTTACATGTTATGACTTTGCCTCACCCAAGCCAGGACTAGAGGTGTGTCCTTCCCCCATATAATGCTCACCACATTCATTAGTTATGAGTTTACCCACTCATACTCCTCAACCCCCTAGCAAATATTACTATCATGTGAGCACCTTAGTGTTGATCAGTTAATGCCAATTTGATAGCCAGTACACGTGGTGTTTATTCTTCCATTCTTGTGATACCTCAATTCTGAGGATGGCCTCAAGCTCTATCCAGGATAATACAAGAGGTACTAGATCACCATTGTTTTTTATAATTGAGTAGTATTCCATTGTATACATATATCATATTTTATTAATTACATTGTATACATATATCATATTTATTAATAATTATATATCATATTTTATTATTAATCATATTAAAGGGCACTTTGGTTTTTTCTACATCCTTGCAAAAGTGAATTGTGCTGCCATAAACATTCAAGTGTAGATATCTTTATTATAGATTATATTTTGTTCCTTTGGGTGGATGCCTAGTAGTGTTATTGCTGGATCAAATGGTATTTCTATTTTTAGCTCTTTGAGGTATCTTCAAATTCTTTTCCAGAGTGGTTGTAATAATTTTCAGTCCCACCAGCAGTGTAAGAGTGTTCCTATCACTCTACATCTTCATCAGCATTTGTTGTTTTGGGACTTTTTGATAAAAGCCATTCTCACTGGAGTTATGTAATATCTCATTGGGGTTTTGATTTGCATTTCTCTAATGATTAGAGATGTTGAGCATTTTTATATGTTTGATGGTCATTATTCTGTCTTTTGAAAAGTTTCTGTTCATGTCCTTTGCCTATGTATTAATAAGATTGTTTGATTTTTTTCTTGTTGATTTTTTTTGAGTTCTACATAGATTCTTGTTATCATCCCTTTATCAGATGTGTAGATAGCAAATATTTTCTCCCATTATAGAGGCTGTCTATTTTAACTGAGAAAAAAAGAGCAGTCAGAAAAGAATTCCCACATACACTTTCCGTTTTATATACCCACCTACCTGCATCTATAGTTGTGTGTTTTACATCCCCTCTCAGAGCTCACATAGGTACGTAGATAGTCACTCTAAATTCCCTCCACTTGCTATGGATAAAGTGTGCATGCACCAAAATAAGCCAAACATTCTACTTATATATTAAATCACAACCATTATTGTCTACTGAATGGAATTGTTCCCCTAGTTGTTCCCCCTCACCTGTACCATTAATAATTGTCTTTTAGCTAGGTCATTTCTATCTTCTTCAAGTGCTGCAATATTCTTGTTAAAAATATTCTCTTGAGTTACATTCAATTTCAGATATTGCTCCCATTTTTAAGATAACACATAGAACAAAATTGATCCCTAAAATTGCCTACACTTTCTCTCTTCAATCCTTCTCCCATTTTTTCTGGAAGCTACTTTAGCCAAGTTATTCATTGATCACTCAATGTACAGAGCCCTTGGAATGTCTCTGATGCTCTCCACATTTGTTAAGTACAATGGTAAATTTCCAAATTCCATCATATTTAAGCACTCAGCAGCATTTGGCATACTGAATAATTTATTCCATTTTAACTTTAGTTTTTAATTTTTGTTTTAGCTTTGAACACACAATCCACTCTACATTACTGGAGATTCGTACTCAGTCTTCATTTTTTCTTCCTCCTTATTTCTGTGTCTTCAAAATGTAGACATGCCTCGGGCATAATCTTAGAATCTCTCTTCTTATCTGTTTACACTCAATCATTTATTCATCTCATGCAATCTTGTTTAAAATACTCAATTCCTATGGATTCCAAACTTTTACAATACAAACATAATGAGTGAGATGTGCAATGTTTGGAGGATGGTCATGCTTGAAGCTCTGACTCGAGTGGGGAGGGGGGACATGGGCACAATACATAACGTTAACATTTGTACCCACATAATATGCTGAAATTTAAAAAAAAAAAAAAACTTTTATCTCCAGTTAAGACCTCTACTTTGAACTCTATCCCTTTTTATTCAATTGCTTATGCAGCATTGTACTTTGATTTCTAATCAACTTAAATGCATATTAACCTATCCAACCTAACTGTCTTTCCTACCCAGTCATTTGCAATCTTAGTAAATGTAATCATCTCATCATTCCAGTTGCTCAGATACAATAATCATAAATTGTGTTGGTTATGCCAAAGTATTAACAACAAAGAGCCTCCAGAATTTTAGTGAACTAAAATAACAGAGTTATCTTTCTCTTTTGAACTACATCAACTTTGGAGTGGGCTGTAGACCCTTCCCCATGTTATCCTCACTACAAACTCCAGGCTTACAGAATAACCAATGTCTGTAACATTGCCAGCTTTGGCAGGTGGATAAAGTGTAGTTGGTGAAGCATATATGGGCAAAGATGCCACCAAAAAGTGTCGTATGTCTTTTCCATTATATTTTAGTGGCTAAATAAAACCACGTGTCTATACCCAAATGCAAAAGACATGAAATATATTTCTCTCATGCATCAACAAAAGGAACAATATTTTATTAGTTCAAGGACAGCCAGAAATATTTGGTGAGCTATATTAATGACTATATTATCAGGGCTTAAATATCAGAGACATCATTGACTCATAATTGAAACCACAACCCCAATTTGTTTCCAGTTTTCTGGAAAAGCTCCTTGGCTATCACTTTCAAAATATATCTTTAATCTCACCACACTGTCCCTCCACTGCTACCACCCTAGTTAAAGCTACCATCATTAATACAATAGTTTAATAGTTGGTCTTCCTCCTTCTGCCTTTACTTCACTATAATCTGTTTTCGTTTTAACTATTCTAATGGTTATTGTTTATTATAGAAAAAATGATACAGATTAAAGTCAGCCAAAGGAAGAGACACATGGCTTGGTGTCTAAAACTTTTCCAAAATATAAAGCTTCTATTCTCCTCTCCCCATGGAGTTATGATATGTTATCTTCTGAGTATGAATATGTGACAACATGCATGAATATTGCCAACCATGGCAATGCTTACATGAGCTTCAGAGTCTAGAGTTTTTGATTTTTTTAAATTTTTATTTCAAAGTATTACAGGGTTACAAATGTTTTTAGTTACATGGGTTGATTTTGTAATTCTTGTGTCAAGGTTAATAGTGTACCCATCACCCAAATAGTGTTCATTGTCCCAGTTAGGTAGGTTTTTCACCCATCACCACCTTCCTCTTCTTCCCTATTTGATTTCCATTGAGTTTTACTTTCCTCTATGCACATGTGTGCTCATCAGTTAGTTCCAATTTAATAGTGAGTACATGTGGTGTTTGTTTTTCTATCCTTTAGATACTTCACTTTAGATAGTAGTCTCCAGTTCCTTCCAAATTGTTTCAAAAGGCATTAAGTCATCCTTCTGCATGCCTGAGTAGTATTCCATGGTATAGATATATCACATTTTGTTAATGCACTCACAAATTCATGGGGATTTGTGTTGATTCCATGTCTTTGCAATTGTTAATTGTGCTACAATAAACATTCAAGTTAGATGTCTTTTTTTTTTTTTAGGCTGGTCAAGTGGAGCAGTGGGAGTGGAGAAGGAACAAAGGAATCTGTAACTGGTTGTGATCAAATAGTTGTAAACATCACTGCACTCGGACCAATCTAGATGGTTTTTTGATAAAATGATTTCCTTTCCTTTGTGTAAATACCCAGTAATTGGACTTCTGGATTGAATGGTAGGTCTACTTTTAGTTCTTTGAGGAATCTCCACACTGTTTTCCATAAATACTATACTAATTTGCAGTCCTCCAAACAGCGGATAATCATTTTTTTATCTCTCTGCATCCACACCAGCATTTACTGTTGTTGGACTTTTTAATAAAAGCCATTCTGACTGGGGTAAGGTGATATCTCCTTGTGGTTTTAATTTGCATTTTTTTGATAATTAGTGATGTTGAGCATTTTTTTCATATGTTTACTGGTAATTTGTCTATCTTCTTTTGAGAAGCTTTTCATATCTTTTGCCCAATTTTTAATGGGGTTGTTTAATTTTTTCTTGCTGATTTGCTTGAGTTCTTTGTAGATTCTGGTTATTAGTCTTCTATTGGTTTTATAGCTTGCAAATATTTTCTCCCATTCTGTAGATTGTCTATTTGCTCTGTTTATTATTTCCTTGCCTGTGCAGAAGCCTTTTAATTTAATCAAGTCCCATTTATTTATTTTTGTTGTTGCTGTGATTGCCATTCAGGTCTTCTTCATAAATTATTTCCCAGGCCAATATCTAGATGAGTTTTCCAATATTTTCTTCTTGAATTCTTGTGATACCATGCCTTACATTTAAGTACTTTGTCTTCCTTGTATTAATTTTTGTGAGTGATGAGTTATATGGATCTTGTTTCATTCTTCTGTATGTGGCTATACAACTTTCCTAGCACCATTTATTGAATAGCGATTCTTTTCCCCAGTGTATACTGTTGCTTCACACAGTGATGTACGTATCTTTTAAAATCTGTTTGATCACCTTACTCTTCTCCTTAAAGTCTTCTCATCTCATTTTGAAAGATACACTTTTACTCTGGCCCACAAGATCTATAAGATGAGGACCCCTGCTACATCTCTGATTTTATTTTTACTTAATTTCCATTGGATTCATTTTGTTCCAATGAGTCAGCTCCTTACTGTGGTATGAAGTCAAAAGTGTGTCTCCTCCTCAGGACCTATGCACTTGCTGTTCCCTCTATAGAGAATGATATCCTCTAGGATATCTGCAGGGCTCTTTAACCCCCTTCCTTTAAGCATTCTTTACTCAAATTCCACCTGTTCAATGAGAACCCCTTTGCACACCTTATACAAATCTTCCTAACTTGGCATTCTTTATCTTACCGTGATCTTAAACATCACCATGTGACATATATTAACTTGTGTATTTCTTGTCTCCATCCTAACATGCATAAACTCTGTGAGGAAAAAGTATATCTTGTTCATTAATATATCCTTTGCTGTTACAGTATTTTCCATATAGTAGATACTTAAATCATAATGGTAGAACTAATAAATGAGTGGGAAAATAGCTGCATATTTATGCACCAAGATAGTTAAATTTTGTATTCCAGATATTATGTTAGACATATGTATACATTATAATGTAATACATTTTTTAGTCTAGTTTTCTTTTAATTGGAAAACTGAGAGCACAGACAAAAATTGAAAAAATAAATAAATACTTCTGATAGTTTAACTTACACCTATGAATGAGATGTGCTTAGTTCCTGCCAATGGAATTTATGCAGCAGAAATGTGGGAACCTTCTAGAAGTCTATGATTCCTCCATATTTTCTCTTCCCCACTGCTGTCTGGAGGCAGAGAATGCCAAGGGATCACCCTAAGGATTGGCTGGAGCCTGCATGCATGAAAAAATATAGAGCAGCAAGTTGCACGTTGGCCAGAAATATCAGCTTCTAACTATGTGAGAAGAAAATACACTTTCTTTTCAGTTTGAGCCATAATGCATCTTGTGTATATGCCATACTGTATTTTAGTATCAAGAATAAATCCAAACTTTTCTCCACATGTTGATACTTATTAAGGGGGCCTAGAAGAAAAAACAAATTTGAGAAGGTAGAATGGGGAATAACAAGCTCATTATTTTGACTTGTTTATTTTAAAGGCATGTGGGATACTCAAGAAGATATATCTCTGTAGTCACACCAACCCAAGGGAGTGAGCAACCAGTGAGGAGGAGGCCAAGGATATAACCAGGAGAGATGCCAGCCTGTGAGGAACAGGTGAAGGAAGAGGAACCTGGAGAAAACTTCCCCATGATCATGTCTAATATTTTACCAGCCAGCAAAGAAAGCATTATAATCCCCACATGAGGGTTAATGGAGCAGACAATCTGTCTTTATAGACTCCAAAGACTAATTTATATTATGTACAGAGAGTTTGAATTTCTTAAGACATCAGTATCTGTCAAGCAAGTTTATGTTTCAGAAGTTCATAAATGTGCGCATAAAAATTTTATTTAAGCCACAGAACATTAAATTAAACTCATTTTTGTAAACTGCTAAGTATCCTAATTACAGTTGGTATTCAATGGAAATATATATATAAAAAAAAAAAACTCTGAAATATACTTGTCAGTAGACTGTGGCAAATGTTACCTTACTCTCTGAACTACAAATATTAATTCATCTTCTTACGTATAACCTAAGTTAGTCATGCGTTGGCTAGGGTCCAATAACATAAAGTAGACTTTTTTAAATTTTATTTGTTCATTGGAATCAACACTAAGTTATAATTTCACTGCCTGCTGTGACCTTGTCTTTATATAGCGTGGCACTACAAGTTCACAGATCTTGTGATACATTTGATGCACAAAATAAATATTAAATAAATACAATGATAAAAGGGAATTTATTAATTTTAGTTGTTTGCATTAACTAGTGCTTAGCTACTATTTAGAATAGAGATGTTTTTGTCCAACTGTGGTCTCTGATTTATCCATATAGAGTATTAAATGAAGACCCCAGCCTAAATATTCCTCAGTCCTACATAACAGGAGAGTGTATGCATGTAATGAATAAAAACTATTCTAGGTCCTGCTCTCTTTTTTTCCCTCTTTTTTAATTGGTATTTTACAGAAGACAATTAAATATCCTGTAGCAATTTTCCTGTACAGTTATTTGTATATGAATCTAGCTCTTTTTCTTTTAGAATACAGAACATTAGTAATCTTTTTTTGTTTTTAAAACAATTCTATAATATAAATCCTGGATTAAACAAAGCTAAAATGAATTATTCTTGATTGCACAACTCAATATAAAATGTTAATTTTAGGATGCTGACAGTCTAAGGAGAGGATAATCCATGCAACTGTCTTTTCATCTATTAGTCATTTTTAAATGAAATTTGAAAATGTTCTCTTTCTCCGCTCTCTCTCCTGCTCTCTCTCTCTCTCTCTCTCTCTCTCTCTCTCATTTTTCTCTCTCATTGAATTTACTCAACTCATCATTTATTGGGTGAAGACCTAGTTATAATGGGTGCCAATATATTATATTCAAGTTTTGTTTATTTCATTTAAAATAACACATACATCTCTACCTCTAGATTAATGAGAATAAAGAGTTATATTGTGGATTTCCAGTTTTGCATTTAAAAACTTTATTACAGATACTATGAAACTTTGTTACTGCTTGAACTATCCTCTAATATCAAAGCCTAAACTTCTATAATTTTTGTTGCTGTCCTATATTATCACAATTTAGTGGTAGAATAAACTATGTTAGTTAGGTAATGCTACCATGTAAGCCACCTACCCCAGCAGAGGTGCTAGCTGAGGATTAAAGGAATCTTGGATCTGTGGTAGAGAAGCAGGAAAAGATGACCAAGTGCAACCAGGACACCAGCTACAACCAAAAGTTCTGTTATACTGTTCTTGGGCTATCATAACTTTCTGTCACACAATGGGTGGCTTAAACAACAAAAATTTATTTTCACACATTTCTGGGGTCCAAGATCAAGGTTAGCAGGTTTGGTTCTCCTGAGGCCTCTTTCCTTAGCTTATAGACGATCACCGTCTAGCCGTGTCCTCACATGACCTTTTCTCTGTGTGTGTACATCCCTGGTATCTCTTTGTTTCCAAATTTCCTCTTGTTACAAGGTTGTCAATCATATTGAATTAAGGCCTCTTCCTATAAGTCTTACTTTAACTTAAAGACCTTATTTCCAAATATGGGTACATTCTGAGGTACTATGAGTTGTGAGTTCAACATATGAATTTGGGAGGATGGGAGACACAATTCTTTCCATAGTAAGGTCTATAACAAATCCAACTAATTTTGTCGTTTTGTAAGTTTTCCCATGACAAGGCTCCAGGCAAAATTCTGCAGAAGATGTTCCTAAAATTTATTATGCAAAAAGTTGAATCCAAGTGGCACAAGACATGCATTGTTGTGGATGCCATGGTGTGGCACCCAGATCGAAAACTCCCTCAGTTAAAGAAAACTTTCTCACCCACTACCATCCTCCCTTGTGAGCAGCCTATGCCCAACGTCTGATTAATATGGGTTATAAAGGCCTTTTTCCTTGACTCAAGGTGGGGCAAATGTGAGTGCCATTTTAGCTCCTGGACTCCCTTTGAAATCATCAGTGTTTTATTTTGAGTGTGGTACTGTTCTATTCCCTCTCCTAACAGCATTTTCTACAATCCCCACAAGTTTGTTTCCAGAGAACACTCCCTGAGCACTTTCGGGTATGCTGTTCCTGATCTCAGTGTTCTACTCCTTGGGAACCCAAAATAAAATGTCTATAATCTAGAGGCTCTTATAAAGTTACTTTTTATCTACTTTTAATTATTTTGAAGCCTGAAAAAGGAAAATGGAGTGATATAGTGGAAACAAAGTTGACTTTCATACCAGGCAGACTGTTCTACAACTTAATGCTTGTTTGAACAGTACCAAAGTGTTTAACATCTATAAGTTCCAATTTCCTTATCTAAGATAACAGTAATTCTTAAATGAAAAAGTTATAACAATTGTAAATAGAAAAAGAATACAAGCTAACATTTTGGCACAGGAGTCTTATGATTAGTAGCTGTTCAACAAATCAAGACTTGTCAAAGGAAACATCAGGACAAAAATAAGCAATGTAGATTTTTTTGCCCCTATATGTCATTAAAGTTTCAATATATACTAATAATATACACCAGAATAATTATTACTAATATATATTAATGTACTAATTAGTAATTATTATTAATTATTTTAAGTATTTAATTATTAATTATTACTATTAATATATACTAATAATTACACCAGAATAATTATTCTCCCCTTTGTATGCAAGTGAGTCTGATTTTGTCTCTGACTCAGGCCAGCTTTATGACAAAAAGAAAGCATAATGGACAATAAGGAAGGTGACTGCTGGTTTTAAAGGAGGAGATGAATAGTACTCAAGGGAAAGCAATACAAGCAGAAGGCAGCAGTAGCAGGGGTGTGGGTATAAAGTTTTTGTTTAGATTATACATGTTATGTAACATCAGTGATTCTCAGACTTTGTCTCCATTTATTTTGCATTCCAAATTCTAACATGAGAAGATCCAATTGGCTCAGCCTCGATCAATCACCAATATCCAAGGAGATAACCTGAATTAAATGGCATGCTCACTGTGTGTTCATCATTGTGTATTGGGATCCATTGTCAGAGATGCTAACATTAAAACGTCAAAACCGTAGTAACTTCAAAATGCATTTCACTATGATTCTATTAATGGTTTGAAGAAAGACACTGTGATTTTCTAAAAAACTTGGTTAACTTCATAACATTTTCTAATTAGTCTGCATAAAATCATTTTTGTGTGCTACATATGTAGAAGATTTTCATATAAATATTATTTAGATAAAATGAAGAATGAGGTTTAGCTATCTATTACAAGTAATTTAATCAATTGATAATAAATTTAAAACTGGAATACAGGGAGATAAAAGTTAACTTTTCATTATATCTTGCATGCTGTATCCCTCACAAAAGAGTTGGCTTCCTAAAAAGTTACATGGAAACCAGTTATGACCTAGTGCTCAAATGAACAATAAACCTAGCCGAAAAGATAGGGCTATTGCCATGGTACTACCACGTTTTACTGCCATTGCACCCCAGCACCTAATCCCAGCATGGAAAAGGCTGGTCTTTCCATAATTGTATAGATTAGAATCTCAATAGCCCAGTGCTTATGGGCTTGTGGTTTCTCCCCTCCAGTCCGCCCTGAAATCCTGCTAGAGCCCTGGGGCACTGCTCTAGGATGAAATGGGCAAGAGGGACCAGCACAACTGTGATTATGCTTTTCTCACTGAATACTGATCCGCTAAGGTCTGATGAGTGTGTCTCAGTAATGTCCTCATCATTTTGCATGGCAGATACTTTAGAGTTAATGTCAGAGTTACAAAGAGAACCTGTAAATTCTAATTGATGGAATTTTATATGTGACTTTAGTCCAAAAGCCAAGAAGTAATAGTTGATGGTATTATAAAAGAGTAGAAACAAAGGAAAGAAATAACTCAAAAAATCTAATTTTTCTTCATTCAGAATAAAAAATAAAATAAAAAATTCCTGGAAAGTATACAACCGAACTGTCACCCAGTCAAAGTGAGGACACTTGTTCAAGGTTTCTTGGACGTGGCTCCAGGCCATGGTCCTCAAATTTGGCTCAGAATAAACCTCTTTAAATTATTTAAAATAATATCAGTTCCCCAAAGTTGCTTACACATGATTAAAGTGTTATAGTTGGGGTTAGAGGACAAAGTGTTGACAATTTTGGAAAAGCAATTAGGAAAAATTTACCAAACACTATAAATATGTTCCTTCTTGTTTAAACAGTGGTTCCATTTGAAAATGTTAAGTTAAAATTGTCATGAAAAGTGTAATTCATATAAAAGTCAATTTTTCTCTGCTCTTTAAGACAGAATTGTTGGAAGCAAACTAAAATTTTAGCAAGAATGTAATAACAAAATAATGTTAATTTACCTTAATAGAACAGTATATGTACATTAGAGATGTTATCCACACAATGATTAAATAATTGAATATTTCTTGAAATATAATTACAAATGAAATATGTCATGACATATGAAAATAATATAATGACATATAAAATGACATTATAAAAATATAATGACATGAAAAATGAGAGCACTGCTTGTGTATACAGTAGTATATTAACTGGTAGGAAAAAAAAAACAGTAGGAACTGTCCTTTTCTGATTCTGGGTGATGAGATTATAGGCCAATTGGAAAATAAAATTTTCTTCAATCTATTCTTTGTGTTACAGTTTATTTAATATTATTGAAAAACAGTTGTGAAAAGCAAAACAAGTAACTATTTTTATTACCTTAAATGCATTTACATAATTGTATCTAAAAAATAATTGTGCATTGAACTAAAGAAATGGCTAAAGAGGTTAGTGTCTGGACACTGAATCATATTTAGGCAAAGTGTTCTGCTTCTACTTTAGATGAATATGCTGTGTGGTTTGGCTGGCTTCTGCCTAGAATTACTGTCTGCAAGGGTACTAGGACAAGCTTATCTTAGATATTCTTTCTCATCGTCTTTTAAAGTCACATCATGACATCTTAGCAGACACTGTGCTTTTTTTTCACCCCTAAAAAGTTTGTCCTGTGTTATTAACTGCTAATCTCTATTGAGATATTAGGTTGTATCTGTCTAAAGAGATACTGTCTTTGTATTTGAATAAAAGACTTCTCAAATTATTGATCTTCAGAGAATATACATATGTTAGTTAAGTAGTTTAGGTGTCAAAGAAGACTATTAGAGTAGATTTATTACATGCCTCTCAAAAAACTCTAAGATACATTTATACACAGATACTTCTTTTTATAAAGGTATGGTTGTCATTCTCTCTGCTTAAGGCTGAGATTGGTGTAAAAGTCCTGACATTTGGGGGAAAAAAAGGTAAGCAAAAGTACTAAGCAAAAAATCCTGTCAGCTACATAGACTCTTTTTTTTTATTATTTCAGCATATTATGGGGGTACAGATTTTAAGGTTTCATTAAATGCCCTTCCCATTAATGCTACTTTCTTGGAAATAGATTAAAAAGCCAACTCACAAATATGAGCAGAAGTACAAATCAGAATACAAAAGAAAGCACCTCCATGCTCACAGACTTCCTCCTTCAAGTGTCACTCTAGATTTCTGTGTTGGGCAAGAGGGAGAATGACTAAGCAATCAGATCCAAGTCTGTTCTTTTAAGTCGCCAGTGCTTGGAAGGACGTCACAAAGATTGCACTACTTTGAAGATGAAACACATCAATGCGCGTAGATGTTTACATTCTAGATGTTGCTAAAACTATTTCTCAAGGGGTGAAAGAGAAAATACTTAGAAGCTGATGAAGAAGAACATCTTACAGAGAAAATGCCAGAAAATAGTCTGACCTGGAAAACTGTTTCAATGTACATATTTTTACAGCTACACTATCTGCAACTGCCTAAAAAAGAAATGAGTTTGAAAAAATTAAGTTTGCAAGAAAAATTTGAATATACCCTACAAACTGGAAAATTCTTTTTAAAGTCATTAGTATTTACAGTCCAAATCCAAAATGAACTTACCAAATCTTATATAGTTTGAGAAAATCACTTGGTATCATCTTATGTCACAGAGATTATTATTCTGTCAGAATAATATTGAGTCAAATATGTATTTTATATTTTTTCCTTTAAAAAAAGTCTCTCCATGAAGGGTATAAATAAACATTTGCTGTGAATAAATGGGTTGCTTGTTTATAAGTCTAGCTTGTCTAGAATTAAGAAGGAAGGATTGATATTTTAAACCCTAATGCTTAGAAATTACATTAAAAACATGTGGTATGACTGTTTCAGGAAAATGCACAAATGGCTAAACCAGAAATCTCTGTTGACATTGTTAGTGAGAAATTTTCTGCACATGAGCATGGTTGAGATGTCCTAATTTGGGGTGGTTTATGATTCTTCCACTGATTCTACTTGGGAGCACTGATGAAATGTCAGGGAGGATGCATATTTGCTAACTAATACAGAAGATAAATAAAGTATGAGAGGCATCTTCATCAAAATTCTCTTGGTCACTAATAACAGAAGAACATGTAGCCAGTTTAAACCAAAAGGAAATTGTATTGGATATTGGATAAAACAGTTGTCCCAACTACAAAAGCAGAGATTACAGCAGAGTCTCCTTGAGAAGTCAAACCAAGTGCTGAGAGCTGGAAGGAATCACAGCTGCCATTTTTTCATTTCTCTCTCTCTGTTTCTGTCTCTCTGTGTGTATATGTGTATTTGTTTATGTGTGTATGTGTGTATAGCTATACACATAGTCATGTGACACAAAACAATGAATTCATGAACAATGAACCATATATACCACAGTGGTCCCATGAAATTATAATACCCTGTTTACACTGTATCTCTTCTATGTTTAGATACATAAATACTATTGTGTTAAAAAATTACCTACAGTTTTTGGTACAGTAACATGCTGTACAGGATTGTAGCTTAAGAGTAATCAGCTATACCATGTAGCCAAGGTGTATAGTAGGTTATACCATCTATGTTGGTATAAGCATGCTCTGTGATGTTCACACAAGGAAGAAATCAACACATTTCTCAGAATGTATTACTATCATTAAGTATTGCCTGGTTGTATACATATACTAATCTTCTCTTTGTTATCTCTCATCTCTACCTATGTGTGAATGTCTGATCCATCTCTCTATTTCTGCATATTGGATTTTGTTGTTGCTATTTTCCATTCTCTTATATCTCTAAAACTGGAGATATTTATATTATCACTATTATATTCATTCACAGAAAATGAGATAAATAAATCCCCAATGCAAGTTTCCATGAGGTAGGTTCTTATTGGCCCCATTTGAGTCCAATCACTATTGCCAAAAGTTGTTTCAATCTATTTCAAACATGAGATGAAACAGGTTAACGTGATAATTATGCTCAGAGTAAATACTCTATATTAGCCTGCTGCAGGTGAAAAGAGACCAGAGCTGACAAAAATGTGTCTCTCCCTTCCTTTATTTTCTTAGTGTATTTCTCTTGACTTTGGGTATTTTCTTCTTAAATTCAGAGACAGTATTGAAAAAAGAAATCTCACTGTGTAAGAGAATTATTCTTAGTTTAAGAACATAAACAACATAACTATTCTCATTTGCTGGAAGCTCCAAAGCAGCTAATAAACTTCACCAACTGGTTTGGGATCTTGGCAAGTTATTTTATCATTCTATAAAATTAGGGAATAGATGAACCTTCTTCCTTAGTTGGGCTTGAAGAACAGCTCACTGATCTGATTCAATAAATAGAGTGTTGAAAAGTGTTGCTTTTCAATAAGGTCATAAGGAATATTGAAATCTGTTAAACAATATGAACCAATCAATCCAAAATCTTGCCATCTGATCTTTGACAAAGCAGACAAAAAAATACACTGGGGAAAAGAATCCCTCTTCAATAAATGGTGCTGGGAAAATTGGATAGCCACTTGTAGAAGACGGAAACAGGATCCATACCTCTCACCACTCACAAAAACTAATTCATGATGGATAACAGCCTTAATCCTAAGACATGAAACTATAAGAATTCTAGAAGAAAATCTTAGAAAACCTCTTTTAGATATGGCCTAGGCAAAGAATTTATGAAGAAGATGCCAAAAGCAATTATCGCAACAACAAAAATAAATAAATGGTACTTGATCAAATTAAAAAGCTTCTAAACAACCAAGTAAACAACCAATACAGTGAATACACACCTACATTATGGGAGAAAATATGTGCATGCTGTCCATTTGACAAAGGGCTAATAACCAGAATTTACAAAGAACTCAAACAGACCACCAAGAAAACATCATCAAACACCCCCATCTAAAAGTGGGCAGAAGACATGAACAGAAGCTCTTCTAAAAAAAGTAGACTTATATAGGCCAAATAGCATATAAAAATATGCTCAACTTCTCTAATCATCAGAGAAATGCAAATCAAAACCATAATGAGATATCACCTAACACCAGTGAAAATGACTTTTATTGAAAAGTCCCAATGCAACAGACATTGGCATGGTGTGGAGAGAAAGGAACACTTAAACACTGCTAGTGGCATCACAAACTAGTACAACCACTGTGGAAAATAATATGGAAATACTTCAAAGAACTAAAAGTATACCTACCATTTGATCCAGCATTCCCACTACTGGATATTTACTCAAAGGAAAAAAAAAAGAAAAAAAAAAAAAACTTACACTTGAATGTTTATTGCAGCACAATTCACAATTGCAAAGATGTAGAAACAACCCAAGAACCCAAGTGCCCATCAATACATGAGTGGATCAATAAAATGCAGTATATGTATATCAGCTGAGTAATAGCCATAAAAAATGGTGAAACAATACCTTTTGTAACAACCTGGATGGAACTGAGACCATCCCTCTATGTGAAGTATCATAAGAATGGAAGAACAAAATTCATATGTACTCACTACTACATTGAAACTTATAGATCAACACTCATGTGCCCATATGATATTCAATAGAAATCAATCAAGTGGAAGCAGGGAGGAGCGGATGGGTAAATTCACACCTAATGAGTACAAGGCACACTATATGGGTGATGGACACACTTACAACTTTGACTCAAATTGTACAAAAGCAATTCATGTAACCAAAACATTCGTACTTCCATAATATTCTGGGAAAAAAAATTTAAAAGTCTTAGCTCAGCCACAGGAATAATATTCTCCCTACTCCAATCCCTTCTAGATTTCCAGTCTCATCTAAAGAGGGAAGAACATAGAAGATAAGGGTCAGGAAGTATTTGATTAAGAGTTGTAGAATGCTGTCCTTCAACACCTTACCACCACACTTGCAGGGATCTAGTATAATAAGAGAATATCAGCTGAAGAAACTTCAAGACTCAGACTTTCTCTGAGTAGTACTTAGGGAAATCCAAAGTCTAGAATGGAGGCAAACTAGGATGATACAGTTACTTGAACACTTTTCCATGTACAGCTACATAAAACTTTAAACATAGCCCAATTTAGTTGATTAACATAAATCTTCACACTTAAACCTATCTACTCAATTTCTAACACTCTATGTACTGTATGTCCATATTAAACAACAAAAAAAAATTATAAGGCACTCATAAAACACAGAAATTATAATATATAGAGACAAAACAAGAATCAAAATGACTAAGATATGACACAGATGGTGGAATTATCAGAGAAGGAATTTAATATAACCACAACTAATATTTTGAGAGTGCTAATAAACACCATGCAAAAACAAATGGACAATGTGAACTTCATGTGACAACTCCAAGAAAGACTTTAAAATTCTAGAAATAAAAAAATGTAACACAAATGCAAAATGCCTTTAACAGGTGCAAGAGTAAATTTGATGCAGTTGAGAAAAGAATCAGTCAACTGAAAGATAATTAAGAGAAATTTTCTAAACTGAAATGATAAGAAAAGGAAAGAATGAAGCCAATAATTTCTTAAAAATAGAACTTTTTAAAAATTTCAAAAGGTATAACATGGGTATTTGGAACACCAAAAGGACAGAAAAAAACAGAAGGGATTACAAAGTTAAACTCGACAGGATGAACAGAAATCTTCCCCACTTATCAACTCTTTCAATAAATGTGAATGGCTTGAACTGCCCAATAAAAAGACATAGGCTGCTTTAATGGATAAATACACACAAGCCAAGTACTTACTGTCTTCAGGAAATATATCTAACCCACAAAGATGCATTCAGACTCAAGTGAAGGGATGGAAAACAATATTCCACAAAAATGGAAGCCAAAAGAAAGCTGGCGTGGCAGTTCTCATTTCAGATAACTTAGTTTTCAAATCAACAAAAGTAATGAAAGACAAAAATGGTCACTATATAATGGTAAACACATAATTCAACAAGAGGACATAAAAATTCTAAATATGTATGTGCCTAACTCAGGTGCACCCAGAGCCATAAAGCAAATTCTACTTGATCTAAATAAAATGATAAACAACAACATCATAACATATGGGGACTTCAACACCCCTCAGACCAAAATGGACAGACAGATCCTCCAAACAGAAAATAAGCAAAGAAACAATGCACTTAAACAGAACTCTAGAACAAATGGGCCTGACTGACATTTATAGAACATTCTACCTGAAAACACTAAATATATGTTTTTCTCATCAGCTCATGGGATATTCTCTAAGATCAACCATATCCTAGGCCACAAAGCATGTCTCAATTTAAAAAAAAAAATAGAAATTATACCATGCATCTTCTCAGATCACAGTGGAATAAAATTATAAATTAGCTCCAACAGAAATTCTCATTTCTACACAAAATCATGAAAACTAAACAACCTTCTGCTGAATGATTATTACATTAAGGAGGAAATCAAGATGAAAATCAAAAGATTTTTTGAACTAAATGGTTAAGGAGACACAAATTATCAAAATCTCTGGGAGATAGCTAAAGCAGTCTGAGAGGAAAATTTATATCCACAAATGCCTATATCCAAAAGACAAAAGTATCACAAATAAATAACCCAATGAATCATCTCAAGGAACTAGAAAAGGATGAGAAAACTGACCCCAAACCCAGCAGAAGAAAAGAAGTAGGATCGGAGCAGAACTAAATGATCTTGATAATATATATATGTGTATATATATATATATGCAGAAGATTAATAAAACAAGAAATTGGTTCTTTGAAAAAATAAACAAAATTGGCATGTCTCTTGCTAGATTAGCAAGAAGCACAAAAGAAAGGACTCTGATAAGCTTCATCAGGAATGAAAAAGGAGAAATTACAACTGATGCCACAGAAATATAAAATATCATCTATGAATACAATAAAAAAACCTCTATACACATAAACTGGAAAATGTAGAGGAAACAGACAAATTCTTAGAAACACACAGCCTCCGTAGGCTCAATCATGAAAAACTAGAATTCCCGAACATACCAGTACCAAGTACTGAAATTGAAACAGCTATAAAAAAAACTTCCTATAAAAACAGTCCTGAACCAGATGGTTTCAGACCCAAATTTTACCAGATCTACAAAGGAGAACTGGTTTTTATCCTGCAGAAAGTATTCCACAACATTGAGAAGGAAGGGATCCCCCTCAACTCATTTTATGAAGCCAACATCACCCTGATACCAAAACCAGGAAAGGATGCAACAAAAAATGAAACTACAGACTAATATCTCTTATGAATATAGATGCAAAAATTCTCAACAAAATCTTAGCAAACCAAATTCAGGTGCTTACCAGAAAAATAATCCATTATGACCAAGTGGATTTCATCCTAGAATAAATATTTGAAATCATAATAACCAAAATTTTTTTAACTCAATGACAAACACCATCTACAGAACTAGAAAGTTAAGAGAACACCAAGCAAGTACACTAAGTAACTTAATCAAATTGATATTTACAACAACCATAATATCGAACATCCATCCACCAACCTCAGAACACACTTTTACTCAAGCTCTAATAAATATTCACAAATATAGAAAACATGTGGACCCTAAAACATGCATTAACATATTTTTAAGAAAAGAAATAAAAGAAAGTATTTTTAGATTAAAATAAAATTAAGCACTGTATCAATACAGGAAAGAAAATCCCCAAATATTTGGAAATTAAATAGCACACTTCTAAATAACCCAGGAATCAAAGAAGAAGTTAAAAGATAATTTTTTTTTAAGTTTTGTATTAAATAAAAATTAAAATAAACCTTAAAAGTTGTTGCATGTAGCAAAAGCAATAACATGAGGAAAACATATAGTATTCTCTCTCTCTCTCTCTCTCTCTCTCTCTCTCTCTCTCTCTCTCTCTCTCTCTCTCTCTCTCTCTCTCTCTCTCCCCCTCTGTGTGTGTGTATGTGTGGCCAAAGGTGGGTGGGGGTTCCTTTCTTCTGTCCACCTTCACGGAAGCTCTACCATAAGTGTAATATACTGAGAATATTGCAGCTCAGATAACCTTTTACTTGGTTATGAAGCATTGATTTTATGGCAGGATAAAAAGTCCAAGAGGACCCCAACTCTCTTTCACTAGTGTTCAGATTCTGGAGAAGGAGAGACACTCACAGAGAAGCTTTCTGTTGGCCCCATTTTTAGCTCCACAGCTCTAGCTCAGAGATTTTGCCATAGAGAAGAAGCAGACAGTACAATAGATATTCCTCAATTATTCACTAAGAAACTAACTTCATTTACAACAGTGGATGGAGAAGTTTAAGTCTAAGGGCACCTTCAAGAAAAGTGGAAGTCATGGTAGAAGACAATTGGGAAGTGAGTTGTGGATTTAATAAAGTCATGACCTAGACTAGTTTGCAGGAAAGAATGAATAGTTTTCAGGAGAGATTGGGGAATATAGCAGCTGGAAGAATCCTACCCGACAGGCAATACAAGTATCAAATACTAGGCTTAGGAACTATTCCTTTGAATAATCCACAATTTAATTGAATTAATATGTAGAACAATTTGTACCACAGGGTATTGTTGAAAACAATAGACAAATCAGCCAGCAATTTAGTCTTGTGATCAAGGAAAGAGATGAAGAAGATCTTCCAATACCACTGCCATTTCAGTGTGAACTAAAGAATCACCTTCCTGATGAGCAAGAACAAAGATTTAACACTGAGTAGTAGACTTTACTCAGATAATTCATCTAGTAACTAAGCAAATAAATAAGTAAATAACCATGACAACTCCTGGGGATAAGGGACAATACCCAGAGTTGCTACCATACATTATTTCAATGTTTAGTTATTAACAAAATATTATAAAGCATGCAAAGAAACAATAAAATATTATCTATACAATGGTTTTTTACCATTGTATAGATAATACATTTATGCAGGGAACATAAACATCCTGTGAGAATCATTAAATGTTAGATTCAATAGAAAAAAGACTTCAAAGTAGCCATAATATACATATTTACATAAATGAAAGAAGGCATAATTAAAGAAGTAAAAGAATGTGTGATGGTTATGTCACATTAAATAGAGAACATCAACAGAAAAAAATATATAAATAAGAAAAAATGGGGCCGGGCGCTGTGGCTCACGCCTGTAATCCTAGCTCTTGGGAGGCCGAGGCAGGCGGATTGCTCAAGGTCAGGAGTTCAAAACCAGCCTGAGCAAGAGCGAGACCCCGTCTCTACTATAAATAGAAAGAAATTAATTGGCCAACTGATATATATATAAAAAATTAGCCGGGCATGGTGGCGCATGCCTGTAGTCCCAGCTACTCGGGAGGCTGAGGCAGAAGGATCACTCAAGCCCAGGAGTTTGAGGTTGCTGTGAGCTAGGCTGACGCCACGGCACTCACTCTAGCCTGGACAACAAAGCGAGACTCTGTCTCAAAAAAAAAAAAAAAAAAAAGAAAAAATGTAGCCCCATAATATCCTGAAATAAAAAAAATGTTAATTTTGAATTTTCAAAGTACTATGGATTATTGTTTTCTAAAAAAAAAAAAAAAAAAAGCATTGCTAGAAGAGATCAATAGTAGATTTGAAGTGGCAAATTGGCAAGGAAAAAAAAAATAAAAAGAAAGAAAGAAAAATAAACCAGTAAACCAGAAGGTATATTATATTGATAGTTACTATGAAAGCTGAAAAACAGAGTGCAAAAAGAAGGAATAAAAATGAAAAGAACCTCAGAGACCTGTGAAACACCATTAAGTGTGCTGTACATACATATATAGAGAGTACCAGAAAGATAGAAACAAAATAGAAAAAATATATTTGAAGAAATTGTGGCTGAAGGTTTCTTAAATTTACAAAAAATAGGTAGTGCATTTGGGAAGCTCAGTAAGCTCCAAGTATAAATACAAAGATTCATAAAAAGTGACATCATATTAAAATGCTGAAAGTCAAAGACAAAGACAAAATTTTGAAAGCACCATGAGAAAACTCCCATGTTACTTAGAAAGGAATATCTGTAATATTAACAGCTAACTTCTAAGCAAAAACAATAGAGGCCATTAGGCAATGGAGTAACATGTTCACAATGCTCAAGAAAGAAAATAAAAAAGTTCCACCAAGAATTCTTTCTCTAAAAAAGTTAACTTTCAAAAATGAAAGAGAAATAAATATATTTTTAGAAAAACAAGAACTAAAAAAAGATTGCTAAGAGACATATCTTACATGAAATATTAAAGAAAGTTCTTCAAGCTAAAAGAAAGTGAGAAAAAAGAGTTGGAAACCACAAACAAATAAAAAGCTCTAGTAAAGGTGATTATTGAAAAAATAGAATAAAGGATTTTATTCTTTATTGTCTTAACCAATTTAAAAATAAATTGTATAAAGCAATATGTACACAATGTATTCTTAAGCCATATTAACATGTCAAATATATAACTGCACCAAAGAGGTTGTGGGGGAGCAAAATTGTATTTGGATAAGAAAATGACTAAAGATTTTATACAATAATTATAAAAAGTCAATAATAGATGCAATATGTATATAATAATCCCATAAAAAAAGAAAGCAATTGAGCTAAGTGAGATTAATGTTTCTATATCTCACTGGAATTAAGCATGTATAAATCTAAAGCTGATTCTAAAATGTTAAGATGCATTTAGTAAACCCTAGGCAAATCATTAAAGTATAACTTAAAAATAGTAAAAAAACCATGAAAGAAAGGAAAATGGTACAATAGAAAATATTTACTTAGTTCAAAAGAAAGCAGTGAGAAGAAATACATGAACAAAAAGATATTTGGCATATAGGCAACAAAAAGTAAAATAACAAATATAAGTATAGCCATACCTTTGTTTTATTTGGCTTTAGTCTATTTCACTCAGATATTGTTGACTTATACAAATTGAGGGTTTGTGGCAAGCCTGTGTCTAGCAAGTCCATCAGTGACATTTTCTAACGACATGTGTTCACTTTCTGTCTCTGAGTTACATTTTTTTTAAATGTAATTTTATTTTATCATATTATGGGGGTACAAATATTGTTAGGGTTATATATATTGCCCCTGCCATTCCTCCCCCCGCCCCCTGCCTTACCAAAACATTAAGCATGTCCTACCCCCAGGTGGTGCGCATCACACCTATTTTGTAAGTATAAATTCTTCCTCTCCTCCCCCCTCCCATCTGCCCACCACCCAATAAAAGTTGTTTTTTTTTTTTTCTTTTTTTGACCTTTGGGTTACATTGTATATCTTTGCCTTTCCCTAGGAAGGATTAGAGATATTCCCTCCCCTCCCCCCACAATGCTCGCCACAACCCTAAGATGTTGCATTTTGATAATTTTCACAATATTTCAAACTTTTTTATTATCATATCAGTTATGATGACCTATGATCAGTGATATTCAATGTTTCAGTTGTACTTGTTTGGGGGCTTCCTGAACTGCACCCATATAAGATGGAAAACTTAGTCAATAAATGTTATATGTGTTCTCACTACTACATTGACAGACCATTTCTCCATCTCTCTCCCTCTTCTGGAGTCTCCATATTCCCTGAGTCTCAACAATGTAAAAATTAAGCCAAGTAATTACCCTACAATCACCTCTAAATTTTCAAGTTAATGGAATAGTGATAGGTCTCTCATATTCAACTGAAAGCTAGAAATTATGAACCTTAGTGAAGAAGATACGTTAAAAGCTTGAATAGGCTGAAAGCTAGGCATCTTGCACTTAACAGCCAAATAGTGAATGCGAAAGAAAGTAAAAGTTCTTGTCCAGTAAACACATAATAAGAAAACAAACCAGCCTTATTGCTGATAAAGAGAAAGTTTTAGTGGTCTGGTTAGAAGATCAAACCAGCCACAACATTACTTTAAGTGAGAGCCAAACCCAGAGCAAGGCCCTAGCTATCTTCAACTTGGAAAGCCTGAGAGAGGGAAGGAAGCCTCAGAACTAAAGTTTGAAACTAGCTGAGTTTGGTTCATGAGATTTAAGGAAAGAAGCCATCTCCATAACATAAAAGTGCAAGGTGAAGCAGCAAGTGCTGATATTTCTATATCAGCTACAGCAAATTATCCAGAAGATCTAGCTAAGATCACTGATGAAGGTGGCTACACTAATTTCAAGAGATTTTCAATGTAGATAAAACAACCTTATAGTTGAAGAAAATGCCATCTAAGACAATAGCTAGAAAGAAGTCAATGCCTGGCTTCAAAGCTGATTCCCCTTTTAGGGGCTAATACAGCTGGTGACTTTAAGTTGAAATCAATGCTTATTAACCATTCCAAAATCACAGGTCCCTTAAGAATTTTTCTAATTCTACTCTGCCTATGCTTTATAAATAAAGCAACAAAGCCTCGATGACAACAACACATTTTTTTACAGCATGCTCTAGTGAATATTATAAGTCCACTGTGGAGACCTACTGCTCACAAGAAGAAGATTGATTTCAAAATATTACTGATTACGGACAATGGATATAGTCACACAAGAGCTCCAATGGTGATGTACAAAGAGATTAATGGTTTTTATCATGCCTGCTAACACAACATCCATTCTGAAGCCCATGAATCAAGAAGTAATTTCAACTTTCAAGACTTATTATTTAAGAAATACATTTTGTAAGGGTATAGCTGCCATAGACAATGATTTATCTTAAGGATGTGTGCAAAGTAAATTGAAAAGCTTCTGGAAAGAATTTATCATTGTATATGCCATTAAGAGCATTTGTGATTTATAGAAAGATGTATTAAAATCAACATTAACAGGAATTTGGAAGAAGTTGATTTTAACCATCATGTATGACTTTGAGGGATTCAACATTTTAGTGAAGAAACTAACTGCAGTTTTTATGGAAATAGCAAGAGAATTAGAATTAGAAGTAGAGCCTGAAGATGTGACTGAATTGCTGTAATCTCATGATAAAACTTGAATGAATGAGGCGTTGTTTTTATTGATGAGCAAAGAAAGTGGCATTTTGAGATGGAATCTATACTACATAAATATGCTTTGAAAATTATTGATATGACAACAAAGAATTGAAAGCATTACATATCCTTATTTCATAAAGCAGTGTCAGGGTTTAAGAGGATATACTCCAATTTTGAAAGAAGTTCTACTGTGAGTAATATGTTATGAAACATCATCACAGGCTACAGAGGAATCTTTCATGAAAGAAACAATCAACTAATGTGGCAAACTTTATCAGTGTATTATTTTAAGAAATTGCCACTGCCACCTCTACCTTCAGCAATCACAACATTTATCAGTCAGTAGCCGTCAACATTGAGGCAATACTATCTACTAGCAAATAGATAATGACTCACTGAAGGCTCGGATAATCATTAGCATTTTTTAGTAATAAAGTATTTTTAAATTAAGGCATATACTTTGTTTTTTAGACATAATGCTATTAAACATTTAATACACCACAGTATACTATAAACATTATTTTATATGCATAAAAAACTATGACTTGCATTATTGAGCTATTCAATTTATTGCAGTGGTCTGGAACTGAACCACAATAGTTCTGAGGTATGCCTGTATGAGTATAAATAAAGGCCTTACATTTCAATGAATTAAACTATCTAATGAAAAGGTAGAGATTACCAATTTGGACAAAAATGTTATCCAACTATGGTGTGTTTACAGAAGACTCACATTAGATTCAAAGACTCAAATAGATTGAAAGTAAAAAAAATGCAAATATATATAATAAAAGAGCAACCACAAGAAATTCAGAATGGCTAATAACAGACAAATAGATTTTAAAATGAAATGTATTAGTAGAGATAAAAAGGGATATTTTATAATGACAAAAATCCAATCCTAAAGAAAGCTTTAACAATTATATTCATGTATATACTTAACATGTACGCATTAAATACGGACAGAAATGAAAGAGAAAATAGAAAATTCAACGATAGTAATTGGAGACGTCAATACTCCACTTTCTTTATTTAATAGCTAAATATAAACCTATCCCTTTTAGATAATGGATAAAATACCTGGACAGAAGATTAAGAAGATAATAGAATACTTGAATAACACTATAAACCAACTGGACCTAATGGAGTTAACGAGAGCACTTCGTCCAACAACCATAGCACATATGTTATTCTTGAGTGTACCTGGTATGATCTCCAGGATATAACATCACCTAATTCATAAATAAACCTCAATTAAATTAAAAGAGTAAAAACCATGTATATTCTCTGAAGACAATAAAATAAAACTAGAAATCACTAGTAGGAAAAAATCTAAGAAAATCATGAATGTGTGGAAATTAAGCATCACATTACTAAATAATCAATGAATCAAGTAAGAAATAGAAATGAAAGTCATAAAGTACTATGAGATGAATGTAAATGAAGACATAATATAGCAAAATTTAAGAGACACAGTTAAAGCAGTGCTTGGAGGAAAATTTATAGCCATAAATGCCTACATTAAGTAGAATCTCAAATCAATAACCTTAATCTTCAACCATAAGAAAGTATACAAAGAAGAGCAAACTAAACTTAAATCAAGCATAAAATGAATAAATAATACAGATTATAGAGGGAAATAATGAAATAGAAAATATAGAAAAAATAAATAAAACAGAAAGATGACATTCTGACCAGCAAAATTGATAAAGCTTTAGCTAGATTGACCATTAAAAAAGAGAGAAAGCTTAAATACTTATGATAGAAATGAAGAAAGTACTACTGATGTTATAGAAATATATTTAAAAATATTTTGCAGGAATAATATAAACAATTGTGTACCAATATATTAACTTAGATAAAATGGATAATTTTCTATGGTGAGAATTATTTAAATTGTCTCAAGAAGAAATAGATAATCTGAATATACCATAAAATGAGATTCAATTAGTAATACAAAAACTATCCACAAAATGGTCTATCCCATATGGCTTCAATATCCACACTTACTAAATATTTAAAAAAATTAATACTAATTCTCACAAATTCTAAATAGAAGACAAGGAGATATATGCCAACTTATTTTATAAAGTCATCATTATATGATACCAAAACAAGAAAAAGATATCACACAAAAATATGGACCAATATGGCTTATAGATAGATATGTGTGTAAAATATCTCAACAAAAATGATACCAAACCGGGTAGAGTAAAATATAAAAAGAATTATGTCATGATCAGGTGGGATTTATTTCATTAATTCAAGGATGACTTAACTTCTGAAAAACAAAAAATTGCATAATTATCTCAACAGATACAGAAATACATTTGACACAATAAAACACCATTTTATGGTAAAAAGAAAACTCAAGGAACCATAAATGGAAGGGAAATCTTACAACCTAGTAAAGAACACCTACAAAAAACCCCACAGCTAACTTCATATTCCATGGTGAAACTGGATGACCTTTCTCTCCCCAAATTACTATAGAATAAAGATAAATATCTCTGTTCTAGCCTCTTCTATTCCACATTTTATTGGAGATTTTAACCAGGGAAATTTGGAAATAAACAAATAAATATATAAAAGATATGCAAATTCAAAAAATACATAATAGAAGTCTTTGTTCTAGGATGATAATACTTTGTTTATAGAAAATCATTAAAAAGCCCCTGAAAGGGGGAGGATCAAGATGGCGGACAGGAAACACTGCCAGACAGAGTGTCCCTGCTGAAAAGACAGATTCTAGAAGAAATTTAAAAAAAGAAGCAATAAGACAAGCATACAGTGGACGAGGGCCAGAAGGAGGGGTACCTGAGACCCCAGGAGACTCCACGGGAGGAGGCTGTGGAGGAGAACTTGAAGCTGAGACCGCCGGAGCAGCCAGGAGACCAGCGGGAAGGGTAGGTGGCTCAGTCACCTTTCCCCTCCCCTGCATTTGAGACTGCTGGTGGGCTCCCCAGCAGGTGGAAAGACCTGCAGACACAAGACCAGAGACGGCTGCTGCCAGCTAGCGGTGAGCCTGTAGCAGACACGGCACCAGGCTCCCAACTACCTTGGGGCACCTCCGTGTGCACAGACATGAGCCACGCAGCAGGCGCCATATTACCTCCTACTCTCCTCCGCCGACCCCACCCGCGGCTGCCCAGAGAGACAATACAGCCACCAGCCGGAGGGACCTCCAGGGAACAGGACCTTCCCTTTTTGGATGCTACAGCTGACTAAGGGGAACTCAGACAGTGAGCTCCCTGCCAGCCAGCCCTCCCAGGTGCTGCTGCCAAGGTGTTCCCAGGAGAACGGTGCAGACTCAGAGCCAGAGAGACATACACCCAGCTTGGGCTCCCTGTGGGTGAATTGGGACTGGAATTTCTCTCCCTGCTAGGGATACAGTTTGAACTCTGGGACCCAGAGGTCAGACCTGCAGACCAGATCCTGTGCACTGAAGTCTAGCATTGCCCAGGGTACAGAAGGGATATATGTGAACAGCCTACTGAGGTCTGTGTGCCTTGAGGGGCAGATCAGCATCCTAGAGGGCAACCCTCCTCCCAAAAGGAGGCCGTACGCCCATCCCAGGTGGCATTTCTGTGCAGGGAACCTCCCGCCGGCATCACAGTCCGGGGAGGACTGGTGGCTTGTGTTCTGGCCTGCTGGCAGAGGCCCAGGAGTAGCTGCGGAGTTGGGGAGGGTGGAAAGAAGCGAGGCCCACTCCGACTGCGGGTCTCAGACAGCCCCATCCCTACAACCAGACTTTCTGGCTAAGCGAGGCCATTCCAGTCCTGCCCTGACAGCTTTTCCTGGAAGCAGAGAACAGAACTTTGACCACATTGGTAGTGCCTGAGGGCAGGCTTACCCAACCCAGCTCTGCCCAGAAAAAGAGCTGATAACAGGACACAAAAACAACAGCATAGCCAGTTCCTCCAAGCAAGTGCCACCTACTGACAGGGACGGCATCCTGCACAGCCTTTTCACGGCACCCACTGACTCATTATACAGGGAGTGGTCGAATGTCACCCACAACACCACCTAATGGCTCAGAAACTAAACAAGGTGTGTGAATACCCAAACAAAAACCTAAAGGAAAGAAACAACAACGGATTGACATGGGAAGAAATCACCGAAGGAACTCAGGAAATATGAAGAGCCAAACGGAAAACACACCCCCAAAGAGGAGCACCAGCCCCCTAGAAACGGACACCAACCCAAATCAGGCAAAAAAATAACAGAAGAGAAATTTCATATGTGGATCATAAGAACACTGACCGACCTGCAAGAACAACACAATAACCAACACAAAGAAACCACAAAAAGCCTCCAGGACCTAGAAGAAAAGTTCACTAAAGAAATAGACACAATGAAGAAAAGTTTAACCGAACTCCTGAAAATGAATAATCAATTCAAGGAACTACAAAATACAGTGGAGAGTCTCAAGAACAGGGTAGATCAAACAGAAGAAAGAATCTCAGAGCTTGAAGATAATGCCCTCCAACTAAATAAAACCGTCACAGAGATAGAGCAGAGAAACAAGACAAAAGACCAACGCCTACAAAAGATGTGAGATTATGTGAAGAAACCTAATGTGATGGTCATGGGGTTACCAGAAGGAGAAGAAGACAACACTCAAGGGTTGGACAAGTTATTTGAAGATATAATAGAGGAAAATTTCCCAGACCTTGCTCAAAATCTCGATATACAAGTTCAAGAAGCTCAGAGGACCCTTGGGAGATTCAGTGCAAACAGGCAGACATCACGACATGCACTCATCAGACTGACCAAAATATCAACTAAAGAGGCCCTTCTAAGAGCTGTAAGACGAAAGAAACAAGTGACATACAAGGGAAAGCCAATTTAAATAACACCAGACTTCTCTACTGAGACTTCACAAGCAAGGAGAGACTGGGGCCCCATTCTTAATATTCTGAAACAAAACAATGCCCAGCCTAGAATCTTATTCCCTGTAAAACTAAGCTTCATATATGAAGGAGAAATAAAGACATTCTTAGACAAGCGAAGTCTCAGAGAATTCACCAAGACAAGACCAGCCCTACAAGAAGTACTCAAAACAGTGTTACGCACGGAACACCATAATAAAAACTCACGAATATAAAAGCAACCAAAACCCAAAGATTAAAGGCCAGATATTACAATGGCTCAAGAGAGAAATCAAAGCAACAACATCCAACCCAACAGAATGAACAGTAATCTACCTTACCTATCAGTTCTCTCAATAAATGTGAATGGCATAAACTCTCCACTCAAGAGACATAGGCTGGCTGAATGGATAAGAAAATACAGGCCAAATATATGCTGTCTTCAGGAAACACATCTAACCTGCAAGGATGCATATAGATTACAAGTAAAAGCGTGAAGATCAGTATTCCAGGCAAGTGGAAGCCAAAAGAAGGCTGGTGTGGCAGTTCTAATTTCAGACGATTTAGTTTTTAAACCAACAAAAGTAGTGAAAGACAAAGAGGGTCATTATATAATGGTGAAGGGCACACTTCAACAAGAAGAGGTAACAATTTTAAATATATATGCACCCAACTTAGGTGCACCCAGTTTCATAAAGCAAACCTTACTGGATCTAAGCAAATGGATTAATAGCAACTCCATAATCACCGGAGATTTCAACACCCCACTGATGGCACAAGACAGATCCTCCAAACAGAAAATTAATAAAGAAATAATGAACTTAAACAAAACCCTGGAACAATTGGGTCTGACTGACATCTACAGGACATTCTACCCAAAATCCACTGAATATACGTTCTTCTCATCAGCTCATGGGACATTCTCTAAGATTGACCATATCCTAGGACAGAAAGTAAATCTCAAGAAATTTTAAAAAATAGAAATCATACCATGTACCTTCTCAGATCACAGTGGAATAAAAGTAGAAATCAACACTAATAGAAACTCACATTTCCAATACAAAAACGTGGAAATTAAACAACCTCCTAATATATGATTACCTCATAAATGAAGAAATCAAGATGGAAATTTAAAAAATTCTATGAAGAAAACGTCAATGGAGAGACAAGTTATCAAATCCTCTGGGACACAGCTAAAGCAGTTCTGAGTTTATCTCCATAAATGCCTATAACGAAAAGACAAAAAGATCACAAATAGACAATATAACGAAACGACTCAAAGAGCTGGAAAAAGAAGAACAGACCAATCCCATACCCAGCAGATGAAGTGAAATCAACAAGATCAAATCAGAACTAAATGAAATTGAAAACAAGGAAGCTATTCAGGAGATTAATAAAACAAAAAGTTGTTTTTTTCAAAAAATAAACAAAATTGACACGCCATTGAGTAAGCTAATGAAAAGCAGAAAAGAGTAATCTCTAATAAGCTCCATCAGGACAAAAAAGGAGACATCACAACTGATCCCAAAGAGATACAAGATATAATTTATGAATACTACAAAAATCTTTATGCACACTAACTGGAAAATGTGGAGGAAATGGACAAATTTCTAGAACAACACAGCCTCCCTAGGCTCAACCAGGAAGAAATGGATTCCTTGAACAGACCAATCTCAAGAGCTGAAATAGAAACAGCCATTAAAAATCTCCCTAAAAAGAAAATTCCCGGTCCAGATGGTTTCACACCCCAATTTTACCACACTTACAATGAAGAACTAGTACCTATCTTGCAGAAACTATTCCACAACATCGAGAAGAACGGAAACCTCCCCGACACCTTTTATGAAGCGAATATTACTCTGATACAAAAACCAGGAAAGGATGCAACAATAAAAAAAAAACTACAGACCAATATCCCTAATAAATATAGATGCAAAAATTTTCAACAAAATCTTATTTAACCAAATCCAGACGCTTATCAAAAAAATAATCCATCATGACCAAGTGGCCTTCATCACAGGGATGCAGGGAAGGTTCAACATACGTAAATCTATAAATGCAATTCACCACATAAACAGAAGCAAAAACAAAGACCACATGATTCTTTCAATAGATGCAGAAAAAGCTTTTGACAAAATTCAACACCCGTTCATGATACGAACACTTAAGAAAATAGGCATAGAAGGGACATACCTAAAAATGATACAAGCCATATATGACAGACCCATAGCCAACATCATACTGAATGGGGAAAAATTGAAATCATTCCTATTTAGAACTGGAACCAGACAAGGCTGCCCACTATCTCCACTTCTGTTCAACGTAGTGCTGGAAGTCTTGGCTACAGCAATCAGATAGGAAAATGGAATTAAAGGTATCCAAATAGGGGCAGAAGAGATCAAACTTTCACTGTTTGCTGATGATATGATATTATATCTAGAAAAACCCAAAGATTCAACCAAGAAACTCCTGGAACTGATCAATGAATTTAGTAAAGTCTCAGGATAAAAAATCAATACACAGAAATCAGAGGCATTCATATACTCCAACAACAATCAAATTGAGAACCTAATCAAAGAGTCAATTCCATTCACAATAGCAAAAAAGAAATTAAAGTACTTAGGAATATACTTAACCAAGGAGGTAAAAGACCTCTACAGGGAGAACTATGAAACACTGAGGAAGGAAATAGCAGAGGATGTAAACAGTTGGAAATCCATTCCATGCTCATGGATTGGCAGACTCAACATCATCAAAATGTCTATACTACCCAAACTGATCTACAGATTCAATGCAATACCTAATCCCATTAGCATTCTTCACAGATATAGAAAAAATAATTTTATGCTTCATATGGAACCAAAGAAGACCCCGAATATTAAGAGCAATTCTAGGCAACAAAAACAAAATGGGAGGCATTAATATGCCAGATATGAAACTATACTACAAAGCTGTAGTCATTAAAACAATATGGCATTGGCACAAAAATAGGAATATTGACCAGTGGAACAGATGTGAGAATCCTGATATAAAACCATCCTCATATAGCCATCTAATCTTTGACAAAGCAGACAAAAACATACGCTGGGGAAAAAATCCCTCTTCAATAAATGGTGCTGGGAAAACTGGATAGCCACCTGTAGAAGGCTAAAACAGGACCCACACCTTTCACATCTCACGAAAATCAACTCACGCTGGATAACAGAGTTAAACCCAAGGTATGAAACTATTAGAATTCTAGAGGAAAATGTTGGAAACACTCTCTTAGACATTGGCCTAGGCAAAGAGTTTATGAAGAAGTCCCCAAAGGCAATCACAGCAGCAACAAAAATAAATAAATGGGACATGATCAAACTACAAAGCTTCTGCACAGCCAAAGAAATAGTCATGAAAGTAAACAGACAACCTACAGAATGGGAGAAAATGTTTGCATCCTATGCATCTGATAAGGGGCTGATAACTAGAATATTCTTGGAACTCACAAAAATCAGGAAGAAAAAGATCAAATAACCCCATTAAAAAGTGGGCAAAGGACTTGAACAGAAACTTTTCTAAAGAAGACAGAAGAATGGCCAACAAACATATGAAAAAATGCTCAACATCTCTAATCATCAGTTAAATGCAAATCAAAACCACAATGAGATATCACTTTTCTCCAGTGAGAATGGCCTTTATCAAAAAATCTCCAAACAATAAATTCCGGGGTAGATGCGGAGAGAGAGGAACACTGCTACACTTCTGGTGGGACTGCAAACTAGTTCAACCTCTCTGGAAAGTAATATGGAGATACCTTAAAGCGATACAAGTGAATCTACCATTTGATCCAGCAATCCCATTGCTGGGCATCTACCCCAAAGATCCAATGACACTCTACAAAAAAGACACCTGCACTCGAATGTTTATAGCAGCACAATTCATAATTGCAAGGCTGTGTTAACAACCCAAGTGCCCATCAATCCAAGAATGGATTAATAAAATGTGGTATATGTATACCATGGAGTACTATTCAGCTTTAAGAAACAATGGTGATATTGCACATCTTATATTTTCCTGATTAGAGCTGGAACCCATACTATTAAGTGAAGTTTCCCAAGTATGAAAAACAAGCACCACATATACTCACCAGTAAATTGGCATTAACTGTACAGCACCTAAGTGGTCACATAGGTACTATAGTAATAGGGTATTGTGTGGGGCGTGGTGGCAACGCCATTCCAAGATAGCGCCTGCTTCCTGGTCACACCCTACTGTGCGTCTGACAAACAGATGTTCAGCGCATGTGCAAAGCCTTGCCTCCTCTCCTGTTCTGTGTTGACCAATCAGGTTATGCCCCGTGTACTTACTGTCTATATAAGCAGCCGCCGAGAATGCCTCGGCGTCTTCCGCATGTAACCAGTTAAGCAATCCCCATTAAAGCGCTGTCAGAAGAACTCCGGTTGCCGCGTTTTCCTTGCTGGCGAGGCGGGCGCGACAGTGTTGAGCAGGTGGGAGTGGGGAGGGGGGCGGGTATATACATATATAATGAGTGAGAAGTGCTCCATCTGGGTGATGGTCATGCTGGAGACTCAGACTTGTGGGAGGAGGGGGGAAATGGGCATTTATTGAAACCTTAATATCTGTACCCCCATAATATGCTGAAATTTTTAAAAAGCCCCTGAAAAATTCTTTGAACTAATAAATGAGTGAAACAAAGTTGCTCATTACTGATCAATATACAACATTAAATTTTCTTACTACACACATGCAATGAACAAACCAAAAATAAAATTAAGAAAATAATCTATTTATAATAGCATCAATTGGATGAAAATATTTAAAAATAAATGTAACTAAAAAAGCACAAATTTATATACTGGTTACTACAGAACATTGTTGAAAAAACTTAAGGAAGATCTATATAAATGGAAAAAAGAATCCCATGTTCATATAATGAAAGATATAACATTGTTAATATGGCAATACCTTCCAAATTATTATAGAGACTCTATATAATTACAATCAGAATTACAGCTCTCTTCCTCATAGAAATTGAGAAACTGGATCTAAAATTCATGAAATGGCAAGGTATCAAGAATAGCAAAAGCAAGAGGATTTACATTTCCCATTTTCTAACAGGCACACAAATACACATATAAGTGAATGGAATAGAATTGAGAACCTGAAAATAAGCCTACACATCCATAGTCTTTTGATTTTTGACTAGAGTTCCAAGCCTACTCAGTGTGGAATAAAAAACCTTTTCAACAAATTGTCATAGAACAACTGGATATCTACATGCAAAAGAATGAGTTGGATGGTTGTATCATATGCCACAAAAGATACAAAAATCAACTCAAAATTGATCAAAAAACTAAATCTAAGAATTAAAATTATAAATATCTTTATTTTTATTGTGACAAAATACACAAAATATAAAATTTCCCATTTTAACTATTTTTAAGTTTATATTTCAGTGGTATTGAGTGTATCCATTTTGTTGTTCAATTATTGTCACCATCCATCTCTCCAGAACTCTTTTAATCTTGCTAAGCTGTAACTCTGCACGCATTAAACAATAACTCCCCTTAACGCCCCACCCCCCGAAAGTGTCTAGCAACCACCATTCTACTTTCTGTCTTTATGAATTAGACCACTCTAGGTATTTGTCCTTTCGTAATTTGATAATTGACTTATTTCACTTACCACAATGTCCTCAGGTTTTTCCATCTTGTAGCCTGTTTCAGAATTTCCTCTCTTTCTAAGTTTGAATAATATTTGATTGCATGTAACTATAATGTTTTGTTTCTTTATTCATCTCTTCATAAATACTTGAGTTTCTTCCAACTTCTGGCTATTGTGAATAATGCTGCTATGAGCATGTATATACAAATATATTTTTGAGACCATACTTTCATTTTTTTAGACATATCATTAGAAGTGAAATAACTGAATAATATGGAATTTCAATTTTTTAGTTTTCTAAGAAAACATCATACTTTTTTACATCAACTGCACCATTTTACATTCCTACCAACAATACACAGTAGTTGCATTTTTCCACATCCTCACCAACTCTTGATATTTTTGCATTGATATGTTTTATAGTTTTTTTGGTAGCCATCCTAATGGATGTGGGGTGGTATCTCATTGTGTTTGATATTATATTATCTAATGCTTAATGATATTGAGAATGTTTTCATGTGTTTATTAACCATTTTTATGTTGACCATATTTATATAGAGAAATATTTATTCAAATATTTTGCCCACTTCTTAAATTGTTTTGTTGTTGAGTTGTAGAAGTTCTTTATATATCTTGTAGATATTAACCTTTTATAAGACACATGATCTGCAAATTGTTCCATTCCATGGGATACCTTCCACTCTATTGATTGTGTTTTTTGGTGGATACAAGTGTTAATTTTGAAGTAATTCAATTTATCTTTTCTTTGATGCCTTTGCTTTTGATGTCATATTCAAGAAATCATTGCCAAATCCAATGTCATAAAACCTTCCCTTATATTTTCTTGTGAGTTTTATAGTTTTATGTTGTTGTCTTTGATCTACTTTGAGTTAATTCTTGTACATGACTCAAGATAAGGGTACAACCTCATTTTTTGTGTGTGTATATCCAGTTTTGGGGTTTTTTTTCCTAAGCACAATTCATTGAAAAGTCTTTCCTTTCTCCAATGAATGATCTTGGCACATTTGTTAAACATTATTTGACCATAAATATGAGAGTTCATTTCTAGGATCTCTATTGTATACCATTGGTTTATATGCATTCCTTTATGCCAGTACTATACTATTGATTACTGTACCTTTGTAATAAGATTTGAAATCAGAAAGTATGATACTTCTAGCTTTGTTCTTCTTCAAGATTCTCTTGACTTTTTAAGTTCCCTTGGGATGGCATAAAAATTTTAGTTTATATTTTTCTATTTATACAAAAGAATTGCTTAGGATTTTGATAGAAATTGCACTGAATCCTGAAGATAATTTTGAATAGTACTGAAAATTTTAAAATATTAATTCTTCCAATTTATTAATATAGGATTCTGCTCCGTATATTTGTTCCTTCTTAATTTCTTTCAGACAGATTCTTGCTGCCTTCTTTGTATTTCTGTGGGTAATCAAGGCTCTAGAACTTCATACTTTGCCATCTGTGATTATATATATATATATATATATATATATATATATATATGTAAAAATGTGTACATTAGAAATGATGATTTGTATAGTGTGCAACTTATATTTTAATAAAGCTACCAAAAACATTTTACAAAACACAACATTGATTTATGATTTTAAAAACTTTCAAAAACTAAGGATGGGGTAACTTCTTTATTTTGATAAAGTACATTTATAAAAACCTACAACTAGTTTTCTCAATATCTTAAACATAGAATTATCATTTGACAAAAAAAAATTGCATCAATTATTAATATATACACAAGGAATTGGGAAAAGATGTTGGCAAAAATCACCTTGTACATAAATGTCCAAAAATAGCACTATTCACAAGAAGCAAAAGATGGAAACTCAAATGTCAATCTTTACGATAAATGGACAAACAAAAAAATGGCATATCCATGCAATGGAATACTACTCAGCAATAAAAATGAATCTAATATAGTTATATGTGATAATAGAGGCCTTGAAAACATTGTGCTAAGCAAAATAAGCCAGTGACAAACATCACACATTGTGTGATTCTATTTATATGAAATATTTGGAATAGGCAAATCAAGAGAGAATGAAAATAAATTTGTAGCTTCAGGGAATGGAGACATCAAGGCAGGGTGATCGAATCTTGAGTGAGTACAGGTTTTCTATAAATATTTATCTTATTGCCTCAGGTAGAACTTTCCAGTATATTGTTCAATAGAAGTGGTGACAAAGAAGATTCTTCTCTTGATATGAAATGGTTAGCTATATAGAAATTCCCAAAGTAGCTACAAAAAATTCCTTGCACTAATAAGTGAGCACAGAAATTTTGCAGGATATATGGTAAATATATAAAAGTCAACTGATTTTTTCCCTACCAGTAATTGGAGTTGGAGTTTAAAATTAATAAAAATACATACCATTCACAGTCACATCAAGAAATTTGAACAAAAGTAGAAACTCAAAGGATCCAAAAATGAAATACAAATATTTCAAAAGAATTTGTGTTACAAATGCATGTGACATTACTGAAAGTAGAAAGTAGGGGTCCTCAGATAATAACTCTAGAAATAAACAGAGTTGGTAAGATTAAAGCCCAAAGGAAACTTATGTAATTTGTGTATTCTTCTTGATAAAGTTGCTTCCTTATAGATAGCAGTATGGAGTACCAATTCTTGAACCATTATACAGGTATCCTGAAAGGAAAATTTAAGTACATGAGGGCATATGGTGGAGCCAAATTTTTCACAATTGGAGTGGGAGATCGCAAATAAGCAAAAGCAGTGAGCTAGAATGATTCAAATAGTAATGGATTAGAGTTGGAAACATCAGTGTGAAGTCACAGAAATATAGTATACTAATTTTCGACTGCTATTGCAAAATTGTCATATAGTTCCATGGCTTAAAATAACTAATTCATTATCTTGGAGTTCTAGAGGTTAGAACTTAAAATTTGTTTGTAAAAATCAAGGTTTTAAGAAGATTGCATTCCTTCTTCAGGCTCTAAGGGAGAATCCATCTCTTTACGTTTTTCCAGTTTCTAGAGGCTGCCTATATTCCATAACCTATGGTCCCTTCCTCCATCTTAAAAAGCAGCAATCACATTATTTCAATCATGATAGGTTTTTATAGGACACTGACTCTTCAGCCTTACTCTTACAAGTACCGTAGTGATTACACTGGACATACCTGGATAATTCATGATAATTTCACTTTATGATTTTTTTTTCTGAAAGCAGTTTTTTTTTTTTTTTAATATTAAGGAGTACAAGTGTTTTCATTATGTGGATGCACTGTGTAATGCTGAAGTCTGGGCTTTCAGTGTGCCCATCGTCTGGACACCCTCCCACATATCCCCCTTCTTAGTTTCCCTGCCACAGAATGATTCTTGGGTCAATGATGTAATTAAGATGGGAATCAAAATATTCTTCACAGTCAATTAAAAAGGGGACACAAACTTTCAAAATCTATGGGAAACAGAAAAAGCAGTGCTAAGGGCAAAGTTCATAGCCTTAAATGCTTACATCAAAAAGTCAGAAAGATCACAAATTAATAACTTAACATCACAACTCAAGAAACTAGAAAATGAACAAATCATACTCATAGCCAGCAGAAAAAAAGAAATAACAAAGCACAGAACTAAATGAAATGGAAACCAAAAGAACAATACAAAGGATCAATGAAAGAAAAAGTTGGTTCCTTGAAAAGATAATTGATAGACCAGAGTAAGTAAAAATAGAAGAGAAAGGAGGACTCAGGTAACCCCAATCAAAAATGAAAAAAGGTGACATTACAACTGATACCACAGAAATACAAAATATCATCCATGAATACTACAAAAACCTCTACACACAAAAACTAGAAAACGTAGAAGAAATGGTTAAGTTTCTGGAAGCACACAACTTCACAAGCCTGAATCAGGAAGAAAAAGAAATCCTGAACAGATTACTATGAGCAGCAATATGGAGGCAGTATTAAAAAAAACGCCCAACAATAAAAAGCCCCTAGACCAGACAGATTCACAGTTGAATTCTACCAAATCTACAAAGAAAAACAGGAACCCGACCTGCAGAAATTATTCCATAACATTAAGAAGGAAGGAATCCTCCCAAACTCAACCCGTGAATCCAGTATCACCTTGATACCAAAACCAGGGAAGGAAACAACAAAGAAAAAGTATGGATCAATATCCCTGATGAACATAGATGCAAAAATCTTCAACAAAATACTAGCAAGATAAATTCAACAGTGCATCAAAAAAGATAATTCACCATGATCAAGTGGGTTTCATCCCAGAGATGCAACAATTGTTCAACATATACAAATCAATGGATGTGATTCATTGCATGAACAGAAGCAAAAACAAAGACCATATGATCATCTCAATAGATGCTGAAAAAGCATTCTATTAAATCTAACACCCTTTCATGATAAAAAAACCCTGCAAAAACTAGGCATACAAGGAACTTACTTCAAAATTCCATAAAAGCCATATAGGATAAACCCACAGCTGCCAACATACTGAAGGAGGAAAATTTGAAAGTATTCCCCACAAGAACTGGAACAAGACAAGAGTGCCCACTGTCACCACTTCTATTTGATATAGTGCTGGAAATCCTAGCCAGAGCAAATAGTCAAGAAAAAGAAATAAAAGGTATCCAAATGGGAAAAGAGGAGGTCAACCCATCTATGTTTGCTGATGACATAATCATTTTAAGATTCTTAACTTAATCCCACTTACAAAGTTCCAGTTAACGTAAACACTTTTATTTTTTTCTCTGTCATTTGCGAGAGACTGGAGGCAATGACTCCCCGGTAACAACACACACTTTATACACAGATCTTCATGCCTGATGCCTTTCTCCAATAAAACAGAATCACGAGTTCTTGAGGAAATGGCGGATTCTAGAACTGAGACAGAAATTATAAAGCTTGGGTTGCAAGAATATAAGAAAGTACTAAGCATGCAAAACAAAACAATGGTGGGGTGAGTCAAAAGGACATAAGTGAGTGAAAGAGCTCATAGTACCTAACTTTGGGCCAATTTGAGAAATAAAATAAATAACCCAATATTTATGGGACTATAATGACATAAATAACTATTGGATAAATAAATAAAAGAGGAGAGAATATACAAATTTCCCCCGCAGAAGAATTCTAAATTATTTATGTATATACTTAGTTCTCAAAAGGTAAAATATGAATCCCCACTACTTAGATGATTTATTATATAAACCAAATAAATTGTTCCCTAAGTATCTCCTTATGTATGTCAATCTTACAAAAAGATATTAGAGAAAATTATCTTCAAATATGTTGAGTTCACTCAGAAATGAGAAATGAGAATTATAACCTGGAATGCCACAAGTTCATCTGGTGAGAAAAGGGTAAATGCAAGATATTATTAGCAAAAAAGGGAGAGGTTCACAGCTTAAAAGGGGGAGAGATAAGTCATGTAAAAACAGAGTTCATTGGCCCCAGAGTTATCATCAGTTCACTGATGGAGATTGTTACTGAGCAGGCATCCTTTTGGGAGCATCTTATCTGAATCACTGTAGTTTTATAGAATTTCTAGTGATAAACCTTGTCATAGGAACATTAAGTATCCATGTGAAACGTGCAAGCCATGAAAAGCAGGAGATGTGCAAAGACATGAAGGGATTTCTTGCCAGGTTTTGGACTATCCTTAGAAAAAGTTCTCAGACATGTAAGCAGGGTCCTCCTCTCTTTGATGCATACATGGCCTTATTTTGTCTGGATCTGACAAAAATAATTTCATCCTGGTGTCTTTTTTATGGGGGGGGAGATTAAATCATGTATTGCAATTTATTAGTTAAATATTGTTAAATGCCTTATGTTTTTCACTTTTTATTTATTTATTTTTTATTTTAGTGTATTATGGGGGTACAAGTGTTAAGGTTACTTATATTGCCCATGCCCCCCTCCCCCCTTGAGTAAGAGCTTCAAGCATGCCCATCCCCCAAACGTTGCACATCTTACACGTTCTGGTTGTATGCACCCATCCACTCTTCCCCCCTCCCACCCTCCTGACATCCCATAAATGTTACTCCTATATGTCCACTTAGGTCTTGATCTGTTAATACCAATTTGCTGGTGAGTACATGTGATGCTGGTTTTTCCATTCTTGAGATACTTCACTTAGTAGAATGGGTTCCAGTTGTATCCAGGAATATACAAGCGGTGATATATCACCATTGTCTCTTAAAGCTGAGTAGTACTCCATGGTATACATATGCCACATTTTATTGATCCACTCATGAATTGATGGGCACTTGAGTTGTTTCCATAGCTTTGCAATTGTGAATTGTGCTTCTATAAACATTCGATTGCAAGTGTCTTTTTTGTAGAGTGTCATTGGATCTTTTGGGTAGATGCCCAGTAGTGGAATTGCTGGATCAAATGGTAGATCTACTTGTATCACTTTGAGGTATCTCCATATTGCTTTCTACAGAGGTTGAACTAGTTTGCAGTCCACCAGCAGTGTAGGAGTGCTCCTCTCTCTCCGCATCCATACCAGCATTTGTTGTTTGGGGACTTTTTGATAAAGGCCATTCTCACTGGAGTTAAGTGATATCTCATTGTGGTTTTGATTTGCATTTCCCTGATGATTAGAGATGTTGAACATTTTTTCATATGTTTGTTGGCTATTATTCTGTCTTCTTTTGGGAAGTTTCTGTTCATGTCCTTTGTCCATTTTTTGATAGGGTTGTTTGATTTTTTTTCTTGCTCATTTTCCTGAGTTCTAAATAGATTCTAGTTATCAGCCCTTTATCAGATGTGTAGCTTGCAAAAATTTTCTCCCATTCAGTGGGTTGTCTGTTTGCTCTCTTGAAAGTTTCTTTGGCTGTGCAGAAGCTTTTTAAATTCATTCGGTCCCATTTGTTTATTTTTGTTGCTGTTGTGATTGCCTTTGGGGTATTCTTCATAAATTCTTTGTGTAGGCCAATGTCTAGAAGAATATTTCCAACATTGTCCGCTAGAATTCTAATGGTTTCACACCTAAGTTTCAAGTCTGTTATCCAGCGTGAGTTGATTTTTGTGAGAGGTGAAAGGTGTGGGTTTTGTTTCAGTCTTCTACATGTAGCTATCCAGTTTTCCCAGCACAATTAATTGAATAAAGATTCTTTTATCCAGTGTATGTTTTTGTCTGCTTTGTCGAAGATTAGTTGGCTATGTGAGGATGGTTTTATATCTGGGTTCTCTGATCTGTTACACTGGTTAATGTCCCTGTTCTTGTGTCAGTAGAAAGCTGTATTAATGACTATAGCCTTGTAGTATAGTTTGAAGTCTGGTAAATTGATATCTCCTATTTTGTTTTTATTGCCTAGGATTGATTTTGCTGTATGGGGCCTACTCTTGTTCCATACGAAGCGTAAAAATTTTTTTTTTCTGTATCTGTGAAAAATGAAGATGGTATTTTGATAGGGATTGCGTTGACTCTGTAGGTCACTTTGGGTAATATAGACATTTAACAATGTTGATTCTGCCGCCCCATGAGCATGGTATATTCGTCCATCTGTTTACATCCTTTGCTATTTCCTTCTTCAGTGTTTCATATTTATCCCTGTAAAGGTCTTTTACCCCCTTAGTTAAATATATTCCAAGGTGCTTTATTTTCTTTCTTGCTATTTTGAAGGGAATTGAGTCTTTGATTTGGTTCTCCTTTTTATTGTTGTTGGTGTATATGAATGCCTCTGATTTCTGTGTATTGATTTTGTATCCTGAGACTTTACCAAATTCATTTATCAAATCAAGGAGTCTCTTGGTTGAATCCTTGGGGTTTTCTAGGTATAATATCATGTCATCAGCAAAGACTGAGTGTTTGATCTCTTCTGCTCCCATTTGGACACCCTTAATTCCGCTCTCTTGTCTGATTGCTGTAGCGAGGACTTACAGCACTATGTTGAACAAAAGTGGAGATAGTGGGCAACTATATCTTGTTCCAGTTCTAAGTGGGAATGCTTTCAATTTTTCCCCATTCTGTATGATATTGGCTGTAGGTTTGTTATATATGGCTTGTATCATTTTTAGGTAAGCCCCATCTATGCCTATTTTGTTGAGTGTTCTTATCATAAAAGGGTGTTGAATTTTGTCAAATGCTTTTTCTGCATCTATTGAGAGGATCATATGGTCTTTTTTTTTGCTTCTGCTTATATGGTGAATTACATTTATAGATTTGGGTATGTTGAACCATCCCTGCCTACCTGGGATGAAGCCCACTTGGTTGGAATGGATTATTTTCTTGACGAGCACCTGGATTTGATTAGCTAGGATTTTGTTGAGAGTTTTTGCATCTATATTCATAAGGGATTTTGGTCTGTAGTTTTCTTTTTCTGTCGCATTCTCTCCTGGTTTTGGTATCAGGGTTATTTTCGCTTCATAAAATGTGTTGGGGAGGAATCCATCCTTCTCGATGTTGTGGAATAATTTCTGCAGGACAGGCACCAGTTCTTTTTTGTAGGTGTGGTAAAATTTGGGTGTGAAACCATCTGGTCCAGGACTTTTCTTTTTAGGAAGGTTTTTTTATTGGTGTTTCAATTTCAATACTTGATATTGGTCTGTTCAGGAATTCTATTTCTTCCTGGTTGAGCCTAAGAGGCTGTTTGTTTCTAAGAAATTGTCCATTTCCTCCATATTTTCCAGTTTGTGTACATAGAGGTTTTTGTAGTATTCATAAATTATATCTTGTATCTCTGTGGCATCAGTTGTAATTTTTTCTTTATTGTTCCTGGTGGAGCTTATTAGAGATTTTTCTTTTCTGCTTTTCGTTAGTCTAGCCAATGGTGTGTCAATTTTGTTTATTTTTTCAACGAACCAACTTTTTGTTTTATTAATCTTCTGTATAGTTTCCCTGTTGCCAATTACATTTAGTTCTGATTTTATCTTAATGATTTCACTTCTTCTGCTGGGTTTGGGATTGGTCTGTTCTTCTTTTTCCAGCTCTTTGAAACAATTCATTAGGTTATCTATTTGTGATCTTTTCAACTTTTGGATATAGGCATTTATGGAAATAAACTTTCCTCTCAGGACTGCTTAAGGTGTGTTCCACAGGTTTTGGTAACTTGTGTCACCTTTGTCATTTAGTTCAAAGAATCTTTTGATTTCCATCTTGATTTCCTCGTTTATGAAGTGAACATTCAGCAGAAGGTTGTTTACTTTCCATGACTTTGTGTAGAAATTAGGACTCCTGTTAGGATTGATTTTTACATTTATTCCATTATGGTCTGAAAAGATACATGGTATAATTTCTATTTTTTAAAATTGTTTGAGACATGCTTTGTGTCCTATGATATGGTTAATCTTAGAGAATGACCCATGAGCTGATGAGAAGAATGTATACTCAGTGGTTTTGGGGTAGAATGTCTTGTAAATGTCAGTCAAGCTCATTTGTTCTAGGTTTCCGTTTAAGTCCATTATTTCTTTGTTGATTTTCTGTTTGGAGGATCTGTCCTATGCTGTCAGTGGGGTGTTAAAGTCTCCCACTATTATGATGTTGTTGTTTATCCATTTGTTTAGATCAAGTAGAGTTTGCTTTATGAATCTGGGTGCACCAAGGTTGGATGCATATATATTTAGAATTGTTATGTCTTCTTATTGAATCATACTCTTCACCATTATATAGTGACCTTCTTTGTCTTTTATTACATTTGTTCATTTAAAAACTAAGTTATCTGTAATCAGCACTGCCACGCCAGCTTTCTTTTGGCTTCAATTTGCTTGAAATATCATTCTCCACCACTTCACCTTTAGTCTAATTGCATCCTTGCAGATTAGATGTGTTTCCTGAAGGCAACAGATATTTGGCTTTTTTTTTTGTTATCCATTCGGCCAGTCTATGTCTCTTGAGTGGGGAGTTCAAGCCATTCACATTTATTGAAATAACTTATAGGTAGGGCAGATTTCTGTTCATTATGTTGAGTTGAAATGTGTTGCTTTGTTTTCTCTCTTGAGCCATTGTAGTGTCTGGGCTTTGATATTTAGCTTTCAGTAGATTTACATTCATGAGTATTTATTGTGCTGATCCGTGGGTAACACTGTTTTGAGTACTTTTTGAAGGGCTGGTCATGTTCTGGTGAATTCCCTCAATCTTTGCTTATCTGAGAATGTCTTTATTTCTCCTTCATATACAAAACTTAGTTTTGCAGGGAATAAGATTCTAGGCTGGGCATTGTTTTGTTTCAGAAGAGTGAGAATGGGACCTCAGTCTCTCCTTGCTTGTAAAGTCTCAGTAGAGAAGTCTGGTGCTATTCGAATTGGCTTTCCCTTGTATGTTACTTGCTTATTTCATCTTACAGCTCTTAGAAGGGCCTCTTTAGTTGATATTTTGGTCAGTCTGATGACTGCATATCTTGACATCTTCCTGTTTACATTGAATCTCCCAGGGTTCCTCTGAGCTTCTTGAACTTGTATATCGAGATTTTGAGCAAGGACTGGGAAATTTTTCTCTATTATATCTTCAAATAGCTTGTCCAACCCTTGAGTGTTGTCTTCTTCCCCTTCTGGTAACCCTATGACCCTCACATTAGGTTTCTTCACATAATCCCACATCTCTTGTAGGCTTTGCTCTTTTCTCTTGTTTCTCTTCTCTATCTCTGTGACTGTTTTATTTAATTGGAATGTGTTATCTTCAATCTCTGAGATTCTTTCTTCTGTTTGATCTGCCCTGTTCTTGAGGCTTTCCACTGAATTTTGTAGTTCCCTGAATTGATTCTTCATTTCCAGGAGTTCAGTTAAACTTTTCTTCATTGTGTCTATTTCTTTATTGAACTTCTGTGGTTTCTTTGTGTTGGTTATTGAGATGTTCTTGCAGGTCATTGAATTTTCTTATGATCCACATTCAGAATTCCCCTTCTGTCATTTTGGTTGCCTGATTTTGGTTGGTGTCCGTTTCTAAGGGTCTGGTGCTCTTCTTTGTGGGCGTGGTTTCCATTTAGTTCTTCATATTTCCCGAGTTCCTTTGCTGATTTCTTCCCATGTCAATCAGTTGTTGTTTTTTTCCTTTAGGTTTTTGTTTAGGTATTCACACGCCTTGTTTAGTTTCTGAGCCAGTAGGTGGTGTCCGTGGGTGAGATTCAACCACTCCCTGTATAATGAGTCAGTAGGTGCCGTGAAAATGGTGTGCAAAATGTCATCCTTGTCAGTAGGTGGCACTTGCTTGGAGGAACAGACTACGCTGTTGTTTTTGTGACCTGTGACCAGCTCTTGTTCCTCTAGAGAGGCATTCTAGTGCCTCAGGTAGTCAGTTGGGCTCTGGGACTTCCAGGTGTGTCCGTTTCTCGCTGGTCTGGGAGTGAGTCTGGGCGAATCTGGGTTGGGTAAGCCTGCCCTCAGGCATCACTGATCCTGTTAGCAGGGGTCTAAGTTCTGTTCTCTGTTCCTAGGAAGAGCTGCCAAGGAGGGGCTGGAATGGCCCCGCTTAGTCAAAAAATCTGTGTGTGGGGATGGGGCTAAGACCCCCAGTCTGGAGCGGGTCTGGCTTCTTTCCACCCTCCCCAACTCTGCGCTACTCCTGGGCCTCTGCCAGGAGGCCAGACCTCATGCCACCAGGACTCCCCTGGCTGTGATGATGGCCGAGAGGTTCCCTGCACAGGAACACCACCTGGGCTGGGCGCGTGGCCTCCCTTTGGACCCAGGGTTGTCCTCTAGGACGCTGATATGCCCCTGAAGGCACACACACACAGCCTGTAGGCTGTTCACATATATCCCTTTTGTGTCCCAGGCAATGCGAGACCTGGGTGCACGGGATCTGGTCTGCAGGTCTGACCTCTGGGTCCCAGAGTTTAAACTATATCCCCACCAGGGAGAGGAGTGCTAATCTCAGTTCACCCATGGGGAGCTCAAGCTGAGTCTATGTCTCTCAGCCTCAGGGTCTGCCCCGTTCTCCTTGGATCACCGAGCCCGCAGTACCTGGGAGGGCTGGCGGGTAGGGAACTCACCATCTGAGTTCCCCTCAGTCAGCTGTAGGGCCCCAAAAGGGAAGGTCCTATTACCTGGAGATGCCTCCGGCTGGTGGCTATACTGTCTTTCTAGGCAGCTGCGGATAGGGTTGGGGAGGGGAGAATGAGACAATGTGGCGCCTGCCGCGCGGCTCGGGTCTGTGCACAGGGAAGTGCCTTGCGGGAGTTGGGAGCCTGGTGCCGTGTCTGCTATAGGCTTATCGCTCACTGGTGATGGCCATCTCTGGGCTGGTGTCCACAGGTCTCTCTACCCGCTGGGGCGCCCACCAGCAGTCCAAGATGCAAGGGAGGGGAGATTTAATGGCTCTACCTACCCTTGCCGCTGGTCTCCAGGCTGCTCCGGAGGTCTCTGCTTCTAGTTTTCCTCTGCCTCCTCCCGTGGATTCTCCCGTGGTCTCAGGTACCCCTCCTTCTGACCCTCATCTGATGTGTGCTCATTTTCTTGCTTCTTTCTTCTAATTTCTGCTAGAATCTTTCTTTTCTGCAGAGATACTCTGTCTGGCGGTGTTTCTCGTCCACCATCTTGATTCAATCTCATCAATCTCATCCTGGTATCTGCAACTTTCACACATAATCTCTTTTATGTCCTCATTTTAGATTACCAATTTGATCTTAATAAGTTGTTGAAGATTTTTCTTCATCATGTGTATCATTTTGCACATTTTACCTATTGGTGTACTTATTTTCTTATACTGATTTTCTTTCAGTCTTTTATTTGTATTTTAATTTGTATACAGTTTCTTTCAAGATTATTTTATCAAATTTGTCAATCTAAAAGTTATGATAGATAGACAGCATTCCAGGTTTTCTTTTTAGCTTAACTATCAGTGATATGCTTAAAGCCTTTCCGTGATTTAGACATTCAGTTCAAAAATTAAAATGAGCTGGTTTCTACTATTTAACTCCTAATATTACAACATAAAACTTTTAGAGCAGCAGTGTGTATAATTATCTTACCATTCAAGGTATCACACTCCTATTAGTCCTGTATTCTCTGCTAATTAACATTTTAAAGATGTAACATTAAATATACTAAATGTTCAAATTTCCAAGTTTTATATAATAACCATGCTTATATTTCTTTTTCTCTATTTTTCAATAAATTTTATTTGCTGAAACTTTATTTTAGTATCCTACATTACAGTAAATAAATACACATATCATATTTATTATACTAATGTATGCATGTATGTATGATATCAAATCATTCTTGATATTCAGGCCCAACATTTGATTTACCCCTTCTAGATAAAAACACAAACCAAATAACAAAACCAAAGCATAATCTCTTCTGACAACAGAAATACTTTTTTCTTTTCTTTTCCTTTTTTTCTTTTCTTTTCTTTTCTTTTTTTCTTTTCTTTTCTTTTCATTCTTTTTTTCTTTTCTTTTCCTTTTGTATTTGGAGCACCTATAAATGTTCACAAAAGTAGGAGAAATGAACATCTTTACATTTGGAGAATATATCAAAATGTGTTCAGATAATTGGAATGTGTGTGAGTTCAAGATAAGAATGAATAAACTGGTGTTTAAAACAAGTGATGATATATTCTTAAGAAAATTAAATACCCAGTCAGTCCTCACAAAAGGAAATAGCAATATGATTATAGATCTATCTAATCATCTTAGAACAGGGCTAAAGTGCACATCAAGTGTTTTCGGAAAAAAAGTGATTCGTTTTAAAATTTTTCTTCACTAAGTTCATGAAAATTATGCCTTAAATATCTAAGCATCACAGGAATGTTTAGACCAATCAAGATGGTATACTCTCATTTCTTGGTCTTCACCAACTATAAATCCTGGAAATAATGCAAAATACAAGTAAAAAACAATTTCAAATGGTGAAAAGGAGGCAAACTGGTTAGAAATTATAGGACTGAAGAAACAACATGGATGACAACACATCTTATGACCCCCAAACCCAATATAAAAAACATAACCTTGGCATGCAATTTTATGACTACCAACTAAACAACAAAAAACAACACCAGCAGGATGATTTTATCATTGAATGGGAGTTCTACCAACACAAAGTGAATCCCACCAAAAGAATAAGGGTGGCCTATGGAAACTCCACCGACAATAAGATGCCAAGGAACATGCTTTTCTTTGTGGTCATGCTTGAAGCTCCCTTTGGCCCCCAGAGAATACACACAATAGGAAAGTACAAGCAAAGGGGTTGGCACTATAATAAGCACCCAGTCCAGGGAAACCACCACTGCAGGCTTAAAACTCTCTCACTACACAAAGAGACACCAGGCAGCCAAGTGATCCTAAGAATGGACATCTCAACAGCACAACATATTCTGAAATTTTAAAAAAATAAGTAAATAAATAAATTAAAGAAAAAAAGAAAAAAAATTAGAGACAAATCATCAATATCACAAATGAAACAGGAAATATAAGTACAGATCCTGCATCCCTTAAAATATAAAGAAATATTTCAAGCAAATTTATTCTTATAAATTTGATGACTGAGAAGAAACAGGTCAATTTTCTTGAAAACCAGAAATGACCCAAATTTAGTCATGATGAAGTAATAAAATTGAATTGTAATTAAAACACTTCTAATAAATAATCTAGTTGTGTTAGTGTAGAACAGTCTTAAAAGTGTTGCCATTAGGAGAAACTCAATAATTGATTCCTAGGATCTCTAGCTATCTTTTTATACAACTGCATTTGAATGTACACTCAAAATATAGTTTACTAAAATATATCTGTGGTTTATAATATAATATTGAGTATTACTAACACACATATGTGTATTTGGGTAGGTGGGTTGGAAATGTTGCAGTTCCTTGTGCAATTGAATGTTTTTTTTATTTGATATTTAATAATCCCAACATTTAAAAAAATCATTTGTCTACATACATTTGATCTAGAAAGGATTTGATTAGACATGCAAATAATATGCTGGGCATCAAAGTGCTAGACTACAATCACAAATTAAAGAATAAACCTGCTTTTTCAAAAATGCATTAGTGATAGGACCTAGTGTAAAGAAATTTTCTAGAACAGAAGGAACATCAAGGGATGTCATGGGTTATAAGTACAATCTTATTTTACAATGATAAAAAAATAATAATCCAGGAATTATTAGAAGAGAAACTTCCAGTATTGCTTTTTATCTTCCAGTGTAGTCCTATTCATTTTATTGTATATTGTTGAAACAGAAAGATTTGAAGAAATGACCTATTTTAACCTTTCTAGCTGATGTCAGACCACAAATGCAGAGCAATCAATTCTCCATCTTCACTTCCCACATCTCCCCCACTGCCCAAAGTGTATGAAACTCCACTTGAGAATCTAGTCATGCAATATCTTGTTACAAACTTTTGAAGGGGGAATTTTACTAGAGAAGCAAAGTGATAAAATTTACACTTCAATCTCTCTAATATCCATATTTTATATAATATATTTTGAAAAAATATATCAATGCATAGCCTGTAATAAAGCATAAAATACCACAGAACAGTCATCATAGATCTATGAAAGGTGTATTTTACAAGGATTTTTAAATTTCTTCCTATGATTGAAGGCTAGAAAATATAAAAGAGAAAAAAGTAATAGAATACATTTATTTGCCTTCAGAAAGATTTTGATTTCATCTAACATAATTTTTCTCGATAAACTAGAATCATAAAATCCATTGATAGGCAAGATTAATAGTTTTATTTATTCCATTTTGTTTACCTTTCTTAGTGTTTTTGATAGGCAAATCTAGGCAGAGAGTAGAGTGAGCACCTGTGTTACTCTCTATGATGCTTTTCTGAACTCATGCAGAGTCATCTTTCCCTAACACTAGGAAACTTGTAAAACTTGGCCAGTCTCTTCTAGAATTTCTAAACCTGGTTAAAGAAAATATCATAGTAAAATTTACCGCTGGAGAGGAAAAGAAGAGCGAAATGATGGAGTGAGACTGTTGGAGATCAATACATAATTATAGTCATGAAGAAAGAGACTGCAACTATGGCTGAAAATTGGATGATAAAAAGAATCATGAAGATATGAATATCTGGAAATCCAAAGCTGGAAAATGTCAGCTCAAACAAGCTTATCTAAATAGGAGAGTAGAATAATACTAAGACAGGGAATGTAATTAACATTTAGTTTTTAAAGTTCTACCAGAGGACTCATAAATTGTCTTTATCTACATTTATGATAAATGTGTGAATTTTATATTGTTTCATAACAAATGTAACTAATACTTCTAAATAATAATCTGTGAAGGGACTTCCTTTCCCTTTAATTTTTTCTGTCTGCCTTCATTCCATAAACTGATAAAGACGGGTTTATATGTCCTTTCCTGCATTTAGTAAAAAATAACAGAAAATATGGACTTGAAAATATTGGTGTTCATATATTAGAGGCATAAACCATCAGTTTTTAGAATTAAAAATATCATTGCTACAAATCATAAAGGTATTTAAAAATTGTATGAGGAAGTTTTCTGTTTTCATGGCCATGACAAATTAAGGTATATTGAACTTAAACTCCTGGTATAAAAATGTCTAATACAGTAAAGAATATATAAAACAACAATTTTTGGACCTTGGTCAAAAGATAGTGTAGGAGATTATTCCTGAGAAAAGGGAATCATGCATGGGGCATGTTATAGTCTTCCAGAGTTTATGCCTTGGGAAACTTTCCATAACATATCCCAGAGAAATAGGTCACAAGCAGCAACCAATTGACATTAATCAGTGGAAAAAATAAAAATTAGAGTTTGGATATGCTGATATATCTGTAATTTTTTGGTTAGAGAAATTAAAAGTATGCACATGTCCAAGGCACATTTCATGAAGGCCTGACATACTGGTAGTGAGGAGCTCTGAGATATGAGAATATTCTAGATGACAAATTATGCTAAAAGTTTTGGAGTTATATTTAGTCACGGTAGAGATATCTCACCAAACATCCTATGCATTTAATGTAAGTTCCCATAAAAGTTTTATCTTAAGAGTGGACAGCCCTAATAATTATTAAAGGCAAGTCGTGATAGATTAAGTATATCACCCAATAAATTATTACCAACCAGAATCAATTTTAACTCTTTAAAGGAAGGCAACAAAATTCAAAATTTCAGTAACATGATATGAAGATGTGCAGCATAAATTTTTTTAAATATTACTAGATATGTGAATAAGTTAAAGAAAAGTCTCAAATAACTAGAAAGATAAAAATGTCAAAAGGAACAGATTAAAAAGAACATAAGAGCTAGAACTGTCAGATAAGAACCTTAAAACAGTTTTGTAATTATTTAAGCATATAAATGAAAAGACATATACCATAAATAAACAGATGTGTGGATTCCAGTAGATAAATAAAAAATATGAGAAGAACTATTATAATTAAAATTATAGGCCGGGCGCTGTGGCTCACGCCTGTAATCCTAGCTCTTGGGAGGCCGAGGCGGGCGGATTGCTCAAGGTCAGGAGTTCAAAACCAGCCTGAGCAAGAGCGAGACCCCGTCTCTACTATAAATAGAAAGAAATTAATTGGCCAACTGATATATATATAAAAAAAATTAGCCGGGCATGGTGGCGCATGCCTGTAGTCCCAGCTACTCGGGAGGCTGAGGCAGAAGGATCACTCAAGCCCAGGAGTTTGAGGTTGCTGTGAGCTAGGCTGACGCCACGGCACTCACTCTAGCCTGGACAACAAAGTGAGACTCTGTCTCAAAAAAAAAAAAAAAAAAAAAAAAAAAAAAAATTATAGATTTGAAACCAAAATACCTATAATGAATAATTCACCAAGTAGCATTAACAACAGATTGGGAATTGTAGGAAATAAACAAACAAAGCAATAGAAACTATACAAATTGAAATGTGAATAAAGAAATAAAAAGATATCAGTACTTTCTGGGTCAATATTAAGCAATTGATAATATAAATAAATGGAGTATCAACAGAGACAGAAGTCTGGTCAGCATACTGAAAAAATATATTTGAAAAATAATATCGGGGTATTTTTTGCCCTAAACAAAATATATCAAACCACAAATAAAAGAAATTTAATATTCCCCAAGGGGGAAAATATGTTTAGGCATATGATAATCAAATTTCTGAAATCAAACATACATAGGAAATTCTAAAAATTACCAGAAAAAAATTGTGTGTGTTTATATATATTTATATACATGAATAATACTGAAAACAAAAAGCTCACTGTCTTCTTTAAAAAGTTATAAAAACAGAATACAACAGAATAACATCTTTAAGATGCTAAAGAAAAAATTAAATCTACTAATTTCATATTTTTTCAAAAATAAAAGTGAAATAAAAGAATTATTAGGTAAAGAAAATTGAGAGAATTTCTTGCTGGCAGGACTGCATTAGAACATTTATAAGAAGTTTTCTATTTCAAAGAAAATGGTGTCAGACAGAAATCTGGACCCACATAAAGAAATGAAGGTATATGAAATGGTAAATATAAATGTAATTATGCATGCAGTTTTATGTCTTAATGTTTAAAAGCAAAAAGAAAATTAACTCTTTAAAATAAAAATAATGGATTTTAGGCACATATTTTATAATATTTAGGAAAATATATAGATATACACATACATATAGCACAAAGGATAGAGGGATATAAATAGAAACACTCAGTTGTAAGTTACAGTTCTCACATTACATGTTAAGTGGTTAACATACTTCAAGAAAGAGTGTTGCATTTTAAGAATGGGTAGAACAATTCCCCAAAATATGTATAGGTAAAAAGATAATAAAAGTAAATAATTTGGAATATTAAATTCTACTTAAGTAATATGAAAGAATGCAGAAAAAATAAGGAAAATGAGAGCAAAGGATGACAGGACAAATGAAAAACTAATCACAAAATAGTCAACTTACAATTGATCATAAGTTTCATTAACTATAAATGCTTTGAACAATCCCATTAATAGGCTGAGAATGTCACTTTGTTTATATAAGCCTTAATATTAAGATATTTATAAATTATGCATTTTAATTATAAAAGCACAGATAGATCAAAGGTAAATGCATGAAAAAGATACACTGTGCAAACAGTAATAAAAAGACAGCTGGTGTGGTTATATTAAACTCAGAAAGAGTTCATCACCAGTGATAATGAGGAATATTTCACTTTGATTCTGCTTTTACCTTTCTTTGTTTATTTGGTCTACACATGAAGAAGATTTATATGTTTCTAATTAATTATCTTTACATCTAAAGTGCTCCTTTCCTTCTCAACTTCCCAATTACTGTTTTGACGGTTACATTGATGGGAAAAGCAGAAAGAGATGTCTTGTTCACTATTCTAAACTAGTCTCATTTCATCTGAATTCAGATCTGCAAATCATCACTGTCTTGGAAGTTCTCTGATGACTTCAATCATATGTTTTTGTTAAAAAAAATATGCATCACATTTTGTATATTTCTTGGTAGTTGGATGGATTTGAAACAGCACAGTCCACTATTGCCAGCAATGACACTCATGTGTTGAAACTCTACAACCGTGCACTTACCAAGTCACCATCCAGTCCATTTTAGAGCAACTTCTACAATGAAGAATTACCTACTTTAACTGCCTAATTTTTCATACTACGTGTACTTTTTTATTATTCATATTTACATCCTAGCAGTCAGCATATAGAGTTTTACATAGTAGGTGCTCAATATATGTTTGTTGAATTAATAGATGTACAAATAAAATGGCCACATTTTGGTCTCAAATATGTCTCTTCAGTTCATGTAGAAGAAAGCTTAACTTCTCTGCAAACATCTTTTCAATTACTATTTGAAGACAAACATTGTCTCTCTTGATTACTTTTTCACTGCAGGTTAAATGTTGCTAGTACATTTCATTGTGTTCTATAAGATAATTTTTGCACTATCCTGGCCACTTTTTATTGAATGTGTTACATTTTTAAAATATTTTTTCATAACCCATTGCATGTCAATTACCATTCCCAATCTATCATATCCTATTCTTATGTTATTAGTACAAGCTCAAGTGCATACTGTAAATAAACTCTGTTCATTCAAATATTGATAACTTTCTCTCCATGTTATCTTGTGCTCCCATTTTGATTATTTAACCACTCATATTTAGAAAATTTCTGCACTGTTAATTCTTTCCATATAATTTAGGATGAAGACATGGCTATACCTATCCCCCCCCCCAAAAAAAAAATGATTGTCCACAGCTGAACTGTCTAATACAGTAGGCAGTAAGTAGTGAGCATTTGAAATGTGGCTAATTGGAAGCAAGATATACTGCAAGTTTAAAATGAACACAATTTCAGAAAATTAGTAAAAAGATATAAAATATCTCACTAATGATTTTTGTATTGATTACACATTAAACTTACAATATTTTGGATAAAATTAAATAAAATATAGTACTGAAATTAATTTTACCTCTTGGTACTTTTTAAATATGTTGATTAGAAAATTTGAAATTACACAGGTGGTTTGCTTTTGTGGCCCACATTTCATTTTTATTTATTAATATATTTTATTTCTTTATTTCTATTTGACAACAGTGGCCCACAGCCATGTAACTGTTTAGTAACAGAGAAATGGAACTCAGTATCTCTTCTAGCTCTTGCTGAATATATCTGTACATTTTCTCTTGAGAAAAAATCAAATTCTAAACATTCAAGTGCCTGCAGACTCTATATTTATTGCAAAGGTTCCTTAGCAGAATCATCATTTTGTATCTTGAGTAATTTCACAAATTGACTTGTTTATGATGAAGAACAGAAGAAAACAATAATTCGAAATGTTCTTTAAGGATTCTGGAGGTAGGAGCTGCACTTATGTGGCTTATGTTGATGCTATTGGGAACCTGTTCTAAGAAATTCCCCTAGGACAGACCCAGTGAAGGAATCCAGTTCTCATTTTTTAAGCTTTAGTACAATGGTATGTGGTACATTAAAGTCTAATTTGTCACTTCATGGAAAGTCACCCTGCAGCAAGGTTCTGACTATAATAGTCTTTCATTAGATCCTTTCCCAGGCACATTTTGCAACATACAAATGAAATAAAGGTATGATTTGTTCCCTCATTCTGCTGGATTCAACTTGCAGCTGACAGAAGTTTTTTATTTTTATTTTAACATTGGAGGTTGCCCCTAGGGCTGTTGAATAATAGGGATCTATGTTTCTTGTAGTTCCTCAACAACAAAATGTTGCTGTCATTAGTTAATGAGAGAACACAAAGTGAAAGTCCCTGCTTAGGAAAGTAGTAGCTTTTTATTAACTTAGATTGTTCATTTTTTAATTTCAATATATTTGAGGGTACACATTTTTTTGTTGTTGTTATGTGGATGAATTGTACAGTGGTGAAATCTGGGCTTTTAGTGTACTTGTCACCCAAATAGTATGCACCGTACCCAAAAATTACACCTCCGCCCTTTCTCAACTTCCCCCTTCCCAATTTCCCATGTCCATTATGACACTTTATATGACCATGCACCATGCATACATGTTGCTTAGCTCCCACTTTAATAAGTGAGAACATGTGGTATTTGTGTTTCATTCCTGAGTTGGAAAGCAAATATGTTCCTGAGTTCACTTAGGCCAACGGCTTCCAGTTCCATCAAAGTTGTTGCAAGATTGTAAGTTCTATCTGCACCTTTTTCCCTCCTTAATTTTCAAATGCCTTGATATCCCATAAATTTGAAAACCTATCTGCTTCCTGTGACAGAGGTGATATTCAATACTGACAGAGGCGAATATCAATATTCAATTCTAAGAGTTGAAGGGATTTTCTAAGTGAAAACCACACTGAGTTTTATGTCTCCCTTTGCTAAATAATTTGCCAACTTACATTAATCTAAGTATAAACACTTTATGCAGGGATCTTAAAAACTTTATACACTGTACCAACAGTTTAGGAAAAAAGCATTTTTTAGTCCAATGGCTTCTTGTACCCCACTGGGCTATGAGGAAATGGTAGTGTTAAGACTGAAAATCAGGCACTTATTTGGAATCCTCCAACAAGTGACATCTGGAAGAAACCCCTAAGTGTAGACGCAATGCAATTTCAAAAATCTAATCATCAGGGAAATGCAAATCAAAACCACAATGAAATATCACTTTTCTCCAGTGAGAATGGCCTTTATCAAAAAGTCTCCAAACAATAGATGCTGGAGTAGATGCAGAGAGAAGGGAACACACTCCTACACTGCTGGTGGGACTGCAAACTAGTTCAACCTCTGTGGAAAGCAATATGGAGATACCTTAAAGAGATATAATTGGATCTACCATTTGATCCAGCAATCCCATTGCTGGGCATCTACCCAAAAGATCCAATGACACTCTACAAAAAAGACACCTGCACTCGAATGTTTATAGCAGCACAATTCATAATTGCAAGGCTGTGGAAACAGCCCAAGTGCCCATCAATCCAAGAATGGATTAATAAAATGTGGTGTGTGTATACCATGGAGTACTATTCAGCTCTAAGAAACAATGGTGATATAGCACATCTTATATTTTCCTGGTTAGAGCTGGAAGCCATACTACTAAGCGAAGTATCCCAAGAATGGAAAAACAAGCACCATATATACTCACCAGAAAACTGGTATTAACTGAGCAGCACCTAAGTGGACACATAGGTACTACAGTAATAGGGTATTGGGCTGGTGGGAGGGGGGAGGGTATATAGATATATAATGAGTGAGATGTGCACCATCTGGGGGATGGTCATGCTGGAGACTCAGACTTGTTGGGGGGAGGGAGGGAAGGGACATTTATTGAAACTTTAAAATCTGTACCCCCATAATATGCCAAAATAAAATTTTAAAAAATCTGATGGGTTAGTGTATCAACTCTTGGTTATCACTAGAGACAAGACAAAGGACGTACGAGTTCAGAGTTATATTAGTTAATTAAATATTATCAGTGCGGCACTCTTGTCAACCATATATGCAATACCTTATTACTATGTAGCTATCCCTTTTTCTTCTTTTTTCATTTTGCAGTTGATACCAGAACACATCTTAACTAACTTGCTCCTATTTAAATCTAATTAAATGATCATGAATCCTCAGTTATTCTATAATAGAGACATATATATTTTCTTTATAGCAGCTATGATGTTTTGGAAGCATTAATTTGTTTAACTAGTTACCTAATTTCTGTCACCCATTAGACTCTAACTTCAAAGAGTAAAAGATCATATTTATTTTCTGTGTGGTATGTTTCCCCAATATCTATCACAGGGTATTTAATATAAAAGGTGTACCTTAAAGTGTTTGATAAATATTATTGAATCCAAAAGAGAAAATATGTTTTACCTAGAAACATGAGTGATGATACAGCAGGCTGTTGAGGGGGTGGCACCTACAACCTAGTTGGGCCAGGTTGGGCAGTAGAAGTCTGGCAGATTAGGAGGTAGAATTGTAAGGGAAGAGCCAGGGATTGGATGCACCAAAGAGCTACATAGATGGGGCATTCAAGATCACTGCCAACAGGGAGTTAGCCTCCAAAACCTGCTGCACCAGGCAAATATGCAGAGACTTTCTGATTTAGAGCAGAGACCAGATACCATCTTCCTATCATACAAAGAAATTCAAATTTGATTTTGCTATCATGGGTAGGGAGAGAAATGTTTCAGTTCACTTCACTCCTAAAAGGGCAATATTCTGAGGGGTAGGCCTTCCAGGAAAAATTTTGGAAATCAGGTTGCATTTTCCCTTAATAGTTTCATCAATGTTTCAGAATTTTTCTGTCCAAATTTAAATAATAATTTCAAGTCTCCATTCTTTACCACCTGGTCCTCCTGTCTGTTACTCCTTGGTTCACTGAATGTCATTATTATGCCACACACATATTTGCTAAATATTGATGCTGTGACTTAAACCTTATAACTATATAATATAAAAGTATTTGATGCCAATTGAAGTTGCTCACTTAAATCACCATAATTTTTGCTGAAATAGGTATGGTTTACAAAGACCACACACACACACACACACACACACACACACACACACACATATTATTGAGGTTTTTTTTTTTATTAATAACTTCACAAAATTACAAACAGAAAATAGACTAAATGAATTTTATTTTCCATACTTTGGGCCAATAAATTATAATATATAAATCTAAAACACCTACCTCTACAGTACTGAAATCTGTAATATGCTACTTATAATTTATATTGAGCCTTTAACCCAGTAAACATGCTCTATATTCTGGACCAGTCAAGGTTATTCTTCTTTTCTTTTTGTCTATATTTTAGACACTCTTGTGTGAATCCTTAATTTTACTGTGTCATTCTATCCATCAGAATTGGTTACTTCTTTTTGTTAGGTCGCTTAGTACACCATTAAATGATTAAGGCACAGTGTAAGTATTAAGCCTTTATGAGAACCTTAAGAGAGGTTTGTTTCATCCAAGGTATCTGCAGTGTTTTAGTCACTTGCTTTGTTTCTTTTTCTGAAATACCATTTGTGTGTGACTTGACCTTGTGGGTCTTTATGGGCTGTGCGCTGGCCTACACTGGTGGTTGTGTTCTCTTGCAGCTGCGGGAAGGAGGGCAGCAGGTTGCAGAGAACATTCCAAATGTCTTTTAATGGAAACAGTCTCTTACCCAGTTCATAAATGAAGTCAGAGCTGAAAAGCAACACAGCACATACTTTATCCTCATTGAGCTTCTCCAGCTAATCTAAATATAAACATGCACCAATCCATACAATAGCAACAGCACTGATTTAAATTATTTGTAGCTTTTAGGGTGCAAAGTAGTTAGGATAGCAGTCTAGTTTGTAGGCGTGTACTATTTCTGATCTTCTAATTCTAATAATATGGCAATCTGAACTAATATGTAATTCCTCCTAAAAGAAGACAATACAATCACCTGAAATAATCAATTACACTAATATTTTACAATGAGTATAGCTAAGAAAAATACTATTAAAAACAAGTTTGACAAAAATATAATCTAGCATTTAAAAAATGTATATTGAAATTAACAACTCATATAATTAGAAAGAGGATTAGTAAGTTTTAAGGTAATTATGAGAAAATTAGCCCAAAATGCAGCTCTAAGAATTAAAGTGATGCAAACCATAAGAAATAAGCTCAAAGATATGAAAGATAGAATGAAAATTTTCAATTTTAGTCTAAAATAATTTCTAAAAGAAAAAAGAAATATAACCTATTACTAAATATTGAAAGCAATATTCGATAATAACTGAGAATATATTATCATTGAGGATCTAAATCTAAAACTAGATACACTGTTATAAAAATTAAAAGAATAAAAGCAAATAAAAAGAATCCTTTTTTAAAGAAAAAAGTTATATTTCCCCAAAGGCACAATAATTAAATAGCTCTTTCAATAGCTTTGATGTACTCTACAGACAATGTGAGCATATCTTTAAACTGATGAAGAAAATATATTCAAGAATGAGAGTGATTCTTTCAAAAAATAAAGTATGAGAACTTAGTTAGATAACTTAGTTAAATAACTTAGTTATTTAAACCTGTGCTAAAGATTTACTGAAAGATTCATATGAGGAGAAAAAATTAAATCCAAAAAGATAATGACAAAGGCAAGAGAATTTCTAAGCAAAGAAGCTGTTAAGTAAATTAATTAATTTAAATGAATATTGATTTTTTTCTTACTGATATTGCTTCTTTTAATTTATCATTAAATATATTGCTTATGAACACCCAGCTTAGTGATTTTATGCAATGGTATTTGCTTATCCTCTGTAGTAAAAAAAATTGTTTCATTTGGATGATGAAGATGGGTTCTCATTGGAAAGAAAAATAAATATCATGAATGTCATGCTATCGTAATAGTGCAGCAGTGTTAATTATTTAACCATTTGGTGAGATGTATGACATCTTAATCCAAAAATAAATAATCTGGGGAAAAAACAGTAAGTCCACTCAAGTGTTGTCAAGTATTGATATGTATACAAATCATCTTATTAAAATGCAGGCTTGATTAATTCTCAGTGGAGTTTAAAGCCTGAATCTCTGGTAAATTCCAGGTGACAATGATTCTTTGTTGCCCTGAGTATATGCAGAGTGGCAAGTGTCTTCATATGTCCTGGACAGAGTAATATTTATGTGCAAGCTTTACAATGATACAAAAAATTTTACTACAAAAAGCTTTTTCACTAAATTGTGAACATTGTTTTGTACTTCTGTGTTGAATTACAATATTAATGTCTTCTCAAATATTACCTTTAATACTTCCTTTCTACAAGGTCTGAGCAACAGACATCTCACCTGATTTATGATGTCAGATAAGCCTAAAGTTAGTATCATAACTCATGCTTTAAGATCCCAGGAGTGGTTTCCATTCACTATTTTAACTTGAGTCAAATTCCAAGTTGTCTCTTGTGTAAGTAAACCATTAGACACAAAATGATCACACAAAATGATCTTACGTGAGTGTGGGGCTATTTCACTGAAGCTTCTCGTCTGCTCATGCTTTTTTTCTATCTTTGCTTTGCTGTTAACTAAATACTGCAGTTCTCAATTCTCTAATTAAGTAATTAAACACATGCTTTGGAATCATAATATGTAGAATGCTTTTATCATTTCAGGTAAAACAACAAGAATGAGGTTAATTGTGTTATTTCTGCAGTGGAAGAAAACAGTGCCATATGGGTTTAAGCTATTTGTTTCTAAGTTTGAGGCAGTTTGTGGTAACGTATTTGTGAAGAACACCAAAACCATCAGAGAGTTGACTGACCTTGGAAAATATTGTATTGGATATTTGGGTGATTACCTTATCAGTCTCAAGAATAGAAAGAGTAAGGCCTTTAAGGAGAAATGTTCTCAAAATTCAATAGGGGTTCTCAAAATTCAGGGGTTGAAAAGAGCTGACTTGAGATTTTTTTGAGATGGCTTTTATAACCGTACTACTATAATTTTAAAATAAATTTCTGTATCATATGAGATATGCATGGGATAAGAATAGAACATCTATTTAAGGGAAAAACTAGGTTTAGATTTCATTCCAAACAAGATGAAATTTGCCTAATATTCCAGACATTTTATGTTGTACCTTGTTTTTTTAATTTCATAATCTCACCCTGCATCTACCACTGTCCCCATTCTCTCATCACCCTACTGACACCTGAAATTCTCTTGCTAGTGGGGGTTACACACTTCTTCTTCCATGTTGTGGAAAAAATTGGAATAATAATTCCACAGGGAAAAGAAGCTCAGAAATGCATTTATTTTAAGGAATAAATCCATTACTATTTTCTTAAGATTATTTTTGATGGATAAAAAATGTACCAATAAATGTGCTCAGTTGGAGTGATTGAAAACGACTTGTAATTTCTGGTTTGTTGACCTAGACAGAATACACTTTCTTTAAAGTCAATAGTTTTCTATTCATAATGCCTGGTATGAAGCATTACATATATGAGGTATTCTAGATGGAGTTCATAAATGCATAGGTGGAATGCATATAAACCTGTTTTACTGATTTTTTTAAGATACATATTAATGACTATTTGCCACAGTAGAGTGAAAAAGAAAAAGAAAAAATTGGAGGCCAAAGCAAGTTTAGGTTAAAACCTTGGCTCTGTCAAAATCTAGACACAGTGGTTTTAGACTAATTCCATTGAGCCCCTGCTTTTTTATCTGAAAAATGGGAATGATTTCCACCAGAGATTCTTTTGAGTATTAATATTCAAAATGAAGGTAAAGTTCTCAACATTATACCTGATATACTATAAATAATTAACTCAATCTTTGAAATCCATTATGAAGATGCACCTTAAACATTTAAAGAACATACCTACCCTTAAATAAACCAAGATATTATACATAATATCTTTGTTCATATGCAAATATCTTAGTATATAGTGTAACCCCAGATTTAAGTTCTTTAAATTTGAAGTAGCTAGAAAATATAGTGATATACATTAGATTAAATATAATATATATTCTCATGATGAATATTTGGATAAGAATAGTCAAAGTTTAAAATTTGCTCTCTTAAGAATTGTTGTCAGGATGTAAATATAAACGAGCCCTAAAAGGTACCGAGTTGTCCAGCAATAGAATTGTCTAGAGATCAAATTATAAAGTTGTTTTCTTTCTTTTTAGTCATGTTAACTTTCAAAGATGACACCATGAATGAAAACCAAGGCAGCAATCTCCTCTCAAGGCATCTAGCACATAGAGTGATTTCAAGTGTGCACTCTCAGCTCTCCTGGCAATAAGGCAATGTTTAAGTTAGCAAATCACATGTACATGATGTACTTGCTCTTCATTGGTCCTAACCTGATCTGAACACATATATGATTTGGGCAATGAGAATTAGGATCAGTTCAAATTCCTTGGTCAAAACTAATGGGTCCTTACTGATCTTCATTTAGGGCCAAGTGCAGCCCCAGATTTAATGTAAACCATTCTAGGTAGACATCAGCCCTGAATTTTCTTCCTTCAAGAAATATAAAAGTAGATTTCTTTAAATATAGAAATTGTAATCTTACTGGGGTCTGACCCTAGATTACAACTACCTATAAAGTAGTGATCATAATTATCATTACTTGCCATTTATCATCATCATCATCACCATCACCACCACTAAAATTTGTTAAACATTAAGTATCAGATATTGTACAAAGGTCTATGTAGGTATTATTCCACTTGATTTTAATGCAACACTATATGGAGGAACTGATAGGAAAATGAGGGATTATAGAACACTAAGAGCAGAATCCTGGATTTGAACTAAGTTCCGTAGGAAATCCTAGTCTGAATTCTTATGGCCTGTGAATCTCTGTATACTTTGTAGTGCACACCAAGGGCTAAATCTAGAACTGGCAAAAAAACAAAAAAACTATTCATTGACCCAGTTAGTATTTTTCAGAAAGTAATGCTTGTGAAATTGCAGGGTTTTTTTTTTCGCTTCCACTGTCTTAATGCTTTTTTGTGATTAGATAAAATATTCTCCCTGACAAGTAGTTGAAATTTTAGTAAGATCTTCTATGAAACAGCTAGATTTAGCAACTGCTGTAAACACTTATATTGACAGCATGCATTCATGGAGTCGTCATCTTCTAGAGAATAATTGGAAACTCTTCAGTTGCTTATGTCTGTCCAGTTGTGTATTCTCTTTGAAGGCTGCTTGAATATTATTTTCTCTCTTATAATAAAAAAGTAAGAAATAAAATGTTCTATGGTTCATAAATAGACTCAAATACAGATACCTTGATGTATGAACCAAACATTTCATTTAAAGGAAACATTCAATAAAAATACTCTTTTTTTATTCTTTTTTTTTTTTTCCCAATTCCAACTGAACTCCATCAATAAAAATACTTAGTTGGTCTTATGTAGTTCATCATGCAGTGCCAAACCATTTGAAAGCAAAAACGATTTTGAATTGAGAGATTACAAAAATTATCTTGAAATAATAAACTTCTAGATCTTACTAACTTTTTCTTTCTGGTGTTTTAAATCTTGGTAAGAAATTTCCACACCTGAGTATTTTTAAATTCCCATTCTTTTTCTTTCTCTCTGTTATAAAACCAGGTTTTATATGTCAAGCAAAAAACTATGGACAGGTTCCCTGAAAAACAAAATAGAACTATCATATATCAAGCCTAGATTGTTGGAGACAACTAGAACTGGAATAAAACTTACCTACTGTTTGTTGATTAATTGCTATGTGACCTTGAACAAGTTATGTCTTTGCAGGGGCATTATGATGATACACAAATGGAAGATAAATAGATAGGTGATGGATAGATGAATACATAGATAGTAAATGGGTAAAAAGATATTATGCTGAATATATATTGTATATTATATATACACACAGATATATACTATATATTTATACACACATAGATACACATACACTCATATATGTTATATATATAAATATAAGTTGTGCCTATATATGTCAGGGTCTACATTACAAACCCCTCCTCTTTTGATGAAAACCATCTATTTCAAATGAACTTCCCTATTTTGAATAAATGAATTCCTGCAAGGAAAAAAAAAACTGCTGTCAGTTTAATTTCTATTTCCTTTAGAAATATTGACATTTAAAAAATGGCAAAATAAAAGCACTGGCACTTAGGAATACCCACAAGGCAGAATTATTTTGGGTAATTCTTGGTAAACAAATGTCTATTCTGTCAAATGCCAACATGAAAATGATCCCCCAAGTGGAGTTGCAGGAGGCAATGATGAAGCCAGTGGTAACTGCCAGATATTGCTTTAGGCTCCTCAACGGTTGGGGGTAGATTGACTGTGGGTTCAGATGACAGAAGAATAAACAGAGGTTAATAAAGATGAAATAATGTGCAGATATTTACCAAACACATAGTCATGACCTGTGCTAAACAATTATGACCCAAATCTGGAGATACATTTGGGTTGATTTAGAACTTTTCTCCACCTGCACTGACTATTAAATAATAGGATTGCTTCATAATGCTCTACAGCATGGAATATTACCTGGTAAAATAGTATCACATGCAAACTTTGACTTTTCTGATATAAAAGTTCTGTGAGGAGAATAATTTAATTTCCATTTGAATCATGGTCTGAAAATTTTAAAAGAAATGAATGGAAAAACAGAAGGGAATGAAAAAGGAAAACGACATCTATTAGGAGTCTACTCAGGAAATATCCTATATGCGTTAAGCTCATTAGCTCATTTACTCTTCATAATGACTCACTGGGATAGGATTATGTCCCCCACTTATTATTCATAAATGAAAACAATGAAGCTCAAAGAGTTTAGGTGTTTTTTCCACATACAGAAAGATAGTCTATGGTCATGCTGGGGTTTGAATCTCTATTTAAGTCCCTCCATTTGATCCAGCAATCCCACTATTGAGTATCTACCCAAAGAAAAATAAATCATTTTATAAAAAGGATATCTGTACCTGAATGTTTATCACAGCACAATTCACAACTGCAGAGATATGAAATCATCCTAAGTGCTCATCAACTGATGAGTGGATAAGGAAAATGCAGTATACATGCACCATGGAGTACTACTCAGCCATAGAAAGGAATTAAATAATGTCTTTTGCAGCAATGTGGATGGAAGCAGAGACCATTATTCTAAGTGAAGTATCTCAGGAATGGAAAATCAAATATCACATGTTCTCATGTATAAGCAGAAGACAAATGAGTGTTATACATGCTCATTAAGTGGAGTAATGGACATTGAAAACTAAGAATGTGGTAGGGTGGTAGAGGAGTAAGGGTAAAAATCAACCTATCAAGTACAACACACACTATTATGGTGATGAATACACTTAAAGCCCTGACTTCAGCATGGAACAATTCATACACATAACGAAAAGGTACCTGTACCCTCTAAATGTATTAAAATAGAAAAAGCATTAAGAATATTATATAATATGTAGTTCATCAGACATGCCTGACTTCAAGTTTATGCTCTTGCCATGACATCATTTGTGTTTCCCATGCAATAGCCCCACATGACCAGTCTCCAAGCAAATGGCCACCTCTAAAATTAATCTTCTTATGAATCTTGAGACGTTTGCTTTAGAATTATAGTCTTTCTCACTGCAGGTTCTAGGCCAATGTGACAGTATAAAGCAAAAAAGAATTTGCTGAGATCTCTTAAATCTTGCTTTGTTATTATTAGTAGTAATAGTGGTAGTAATGGGAATAACAATAGTATACAATTTACATAGCATCTTACTCTTACATTGCTGAAGAGGAATGAAATAGTTGACTTGCTTTAAACCGTGGTCCCTCCAGTAAAGTCCTTTAATGATGAATTTAGTGAATTTCTGAGCTAAAAGAGCATGTTCTCTTCTGGGCACAGTCCAGTCAAATGAATGCCTACTCTTTAGAAAAAGAGTCTGTAACATATTTAACATATATATTAAATACAATGATCTCAACAGTGTAACTGCCTCCATGGTAAAAATTGCTTTTTTTGAAGCTACAAGAAATACATAAACAAACAAAGAAAAATATTGTCAACTGTAGTTCAGGCAGCTTGGGAATTGATTTTTGATGAACTGCGTAAGACAAAAACAAAAAGTACACACTTATTTGCATTTGTTTTCTACATCTCTATTCCAAAGATACCTTTCGGTGCTTGTTTACAAACAGCTGTTAGCATTTGACTTCTGAGACAAAATAAGGAAAAGAAAATGACAACAGAATGCATCCACTGCATCTCTGGGGAAGCTCCATTTTAATTACCTTTCACTTACTCTACTTAATTTGACAGTTGGAAACTTTTTGTCTCATTTGGTCCCTAGAACTCAATGTTATACATAGCTCAGTGAGCTTAATTTTATTACAGATATTATCCAAATGCTTTTTAATCATCCAAAATCATGATGAGCACCAGAGAGGCGATGTTATTTAACAAAGACACTTAACAATGAATTAAACAGGGATGGTACAGATTAATAAAGTTGTCTGAGCTTCCTGCTACAGTCTAATTCTCTTTACAGTTTTATTTTTGATATGAGACTGTCAGAGCTGGAATCTTAAGACTGAATGAAGCCTCCTTTCCTTATGCGGTAAAATCTTGTCAATTATAACTTACTATCACAATGTTTGTGATAATTCCCATAGGGCCTGAGACTGAGCTCAATTTGGTGTTAATTTCACATGAAAGGAAATGGTGATAAACAATGCTCAGGTGGAAATTTCTTTTCAGATTGCAAAGGATCCCTAATTCCAAGCTTATTTTGGAAAGAAGGGGTCAAATTAAAAGGACTTTGGTCATGCCTTCAGTCTTTTCACATATTCACATAGAAATCTGTCAACAAGGTTGCTTTGGATCTACCACTTTCTTCATTGTCAGCGGAAGATATTTGTGTTTGGAAAATATTTGTCTACATCTCAACAATCACTACTACCAATTAAAGTTTGACTGGAACACATATGTAAATATGTTATAAAATAATTTAAAGGTGAAAAATATACTCCTTGCAGATACTAGTCAGTCTAAAAACAAAGGGAGCATGAGAGTTTTGCACTGTCACTTGCTTGACTACTACATGTAGCTGACCATCTTAGTGAATATTCAAAAATTAAATTAAGTATCAAAGAAAGAGACTCAAACATTTTTATTAAAATAATGTTTACTAAAATCATTATATATACCCAAAATGCATTTATTTATGCTATGCCTGTCAGTAAAAGGGAAAATGCATCTCCTGGCCTCTTAACTGTCTTTTGAGTAAGTTGTAAATACTAGAACTTAACTGGAAAGAGAAAAAAAGCAGGCAAACAGAGCTTATAAGTAAATGATTATGTGAGTACAGGACTTTGAATAAGACCAGAATTTCTACAGCCATCAATTCAACCCATAATGAAAAATTATAGTAGATCCTCTAGAGCAGGGGTCTCCAACGTATGATGAGTTGTATAATTATTTCATTATATATTGCAATATAATAATAATATAAATAAAGTGCACAATAAATGCAATGAACTTGAATCATCCCAAAACCATGTCCCCCTCCTGGTCCATAGAAAAATTGTCTTCCATGAAAATGGTCCCTGGTGCCAAAAAGAATGAGGACTGCTGCTTCAAACTGTTTGAACAATCACGGTTCCTCTTGTCTTCCAGTGTCAACCTTGAGATTGCTGGGAAGCAAATCAGCAGGCAAGTAATGTGAAAGGCTGCCTCATTCCTTGGACAAGCGAAAAAAAGTTTTACAGAACTACCAAAGTAAATGATGCTACTATTTTAAAGTGGGTAGAACACTTAAATTGTGCCAAAAGCTATTTTATTTGAATCATAGTGTTTTTATAGCCTTATATGCAAACCTTAATTTCTATTTACCACCCTACATCAAGATTTTCCACATACTTTATTTCCTCTTTTAGTATGCAAACTACATGAAGGTAGGAACTGGGCTATTATTCATGTAATTTTATGTCAAAGAAAAACAAGAGATGAGCCTTGGTTGTTATGTGTTTATTGTTGGTGTTGTTGTTTTTATTATTATTTCTTCCCTCTAATTACAAACATATAACCAATGCCTGATGGTTTGGGGTAAAGTCCACAAGAAAAGAATTCAAATAATCTCACCAACTGGAAATAATATCTGTTAATATTTTGTTTATTATATCCAGATATACATTTCTCCATTATCATCTATGATTTCCAAGGCCTAATTTCACAAATACTTTTAGTAGCACCCATTTGAATTATTGATGACAATATTTGTCTTCCATATTATCAAATCTTTATTTCTCAACTACCTCCTTCTCAACAAATTTAAATATATAAAGTATCTCTAATCTTGAAAATAGTATCTACTTAAACAATTGTATTATTTCCTCTTCCTCACTGTTCCGTTAACCATTTAAAACTAACTAGCATCCTACATTACTCTACCACAATAATTCCTATAATTCCACCAATGACACTATACTACTAATCAGATTAATATATCCTTTAGTCTTCATCTGATTTTCCCTTGCAAAAATATTTAATAGTATTGAATGTTTTTTCCTAGCATGACTATCCTTGGTGTTATCAAAATATCCTGTATTTCCTCCTAATGCTCTTGATATCCCAGCCCCTCTGCTGGTTCATCTTCTACTTGGCTGTTAAATGCTGATATTTGTCTGGCTTGATCCTGGCTACCATTCCTTTGATAGTCTGTAGTTCTCCCCAAGGAAAGCTCATCCATGGCATTAGCTTTAATTACCACATACAAGAAACACACACACATAAATCAATCTTACTAACTCTGGTTTTAGTCCAACATGTGAAGACCTTGCAAGTCTTCATTCCCTTCTTACAATAAGATAAAGCTAAACAAACTCAAAATCAATAAATATTTTTGAAACAAAGAAAAAACTGAAATTTCAGGCCAAAATGCCACCCCAAAATCTGGAATGACAGGGAAATCCAGGGAGTCACAGTGGAGGCTATTAATTTGCAGCAAAAGCTGAGCAGCCACAGGCTGACAGAATACTTCAATGCAACTTCAGTAAATTGTTGGAGGTTTCACTTGGACTAGCTTAAGTATAAGAAACTACTGGGGTCTGCAGTCTCTAGTGACTCCAACATTGCAATCAATTTTAGCTCCAGAAACCCTACCAGGATATGACATTCTAGAAAAGGCTAATCTGTAGAGGTGGTAAAAAGATCAGTATTTCCGGGGTTTTAGGTGGAGTGGGGGAGGGCTGAATAGATGAAGTACAGGTGGTTTTGTAGAATGGTGAAACTATTTTGTATTATCTTATTAGGGTGCATTGATGACAGCATGCATTTTTCAAAATCTACAGAAATTCACAGCACAACTAGTGAAATTTAATATATGCAAATTTTTAAAAAGTCAGAGGATTCCAGGATGGATTGAAAAATGTGATGAAACAATCACATGGTATTACCAATGTGTAAAACAATCTCACTGAAGAGGTGGTAGAAAAAAGTTGTGGCATAACTAACTTAGGAAAAGAGTAGAGTCTGTAAGCTTAAAAATAACACACACAAACCAAAAAAATTTTACATAGCAACTATACCATAGGCGATAAAATCATTTGCCATGAAAGTACATGTAAATATTTCTGATACCCCTATACATGTATACCAGAATTGAATATTTAGGTAAATGGATGGTGGGAGGAGGGAGCCAAGTTTCTCACTGTCAGAGTTGGAATTTACAGATAAGCAAGGGAAGGAGGCTAGCATGATCTATGCAGCAATAGATTCATATTAGAAGCATTAGTGAGTATGAACACATTTTGCATAACATAAAGATGCTTTATGTGAAAATATTTATGGATAGATGAAAATAGATGAGTTAAAATACATACATATATGTCTTCGGAACATCAGCAGGGAGAGCCCAGAAGCAACGATTCCTCAGTAACAATAAACATGTCCGGCTCACATTTGGTTTCTCATGCCATTCTCAAATAAAAAGAAGCAAGGCTTTTTAAGGAAACAGCTGAATCTAGGACTGGGGCAGGAAATGTATAAGAAAAGTAATAATAAAAGCCTATGTTGATAGAGGTATGCCCAAATAGAAGAGACGTGAGTATAGGCTGTGCATAGTGACTTCTTTTCAATGACTACTGTATAGAAAGGGAGAAAATCAGGATATTTTACAGTATCTAACAAACATCTCCTCAGCCAGGTGACGAAGGGCAGCACCAAATCACAAGTCATGTTGGTAGTGCGTACCTTTAACATGATGTGACGAAAACTTCCCTTTTACCCCTGTGATCTCCCTCCCCAAGCCCAATAACCCCAGTCCAGTCATGAGGAAAACTCTCAGACAAATGTGAATTCAGGAACATCTTATAAAATATCTGACAAATACTCCTTAAAACTGTCAAGGGCATCAAAAACAAGGAAAATCTGAGAGACCATTACAGCCAAGAGGAGCCTAAGGGGAAAAGACAACTAAATGCAATGTGGTGGTCTTGAAACAATGACACCACCAACAACAAAAAGGACACTAGGTAAAAAATTAACAAAATATGAAAAATTCTCTGTACTTCAGTTAATAATAACATAAGCTGTTTATAATAAGAGACTGGATGTGGGGTATAGTTGAACTCTCCATACTATCTTTGTAATTTTTCTATAAATCTAAAACTGTCCAACAAGGAAAAGTATATTAAGAAGTCTCTGAAATTTTTGTGACAACATTGTGTTTTTCTTTCTCAAACATAAGATTGATTTTTGCCATATTCACTTCCCCAAAGCTCATATGTCTATCGTCTTAATAGAACATACTTTCCATGATATCTGTTGCCTTTTTAAAGAAAGTTAGTAATATGTTGAAAATATTTCAGCATGGCAATAAATATCGCTTTGTACACAGGCTTAATAATCTAATAATATGTATACCATAATTTGCATAACCAGTCTCTTGCTGTTGGAAATTTAGAAATGATTTCTCAAAGTGTCATTATCATAAGATACTATATTTATTATTGTAAATAAGTCTTTGTGCACATCTATGATTAATTCCCTGCAATAAATATCAAAAATATAATTACTAAGTCATAGAATGTGCAAAGTTTAGACTTATGGTTCATATTTTCTAATTGCCACCAGTCATGTATGCAATTTAGTTCCCAGAACTTTCAATGAAATTTTGATAGCATCTTTGCATTATGAGAGTATATAATTTTATTTTTATTTATATAATTACCAATGAGGCTAAAAACTAAATATATTTATTAGATATTTGCATTACCCTTTTATGAATGAATTGCTTTTATCTTCCACCCAGTCTTCTTTTTCCTATTACTCCTTTAAGAGCTTTTGTTACATAACTCTTTTTGTTATGAATATACTTTATTTTTAAAAAAATATTCTTGTGACACTAGTTTTACCTCCAGGCTGGCATGAATTTAGAAAAACAGGCATTTTACATAATTAAGATAAATATGCTAGGGCTAATTTTGTATTTGATGGGTGGTCAAAGTAACTTAGTCATAGTTTATTGCTCTTGTTATTTTGTTGCATTCATGAGTCATTTACCTTTCAGGGCCGATTTTAACTGTCTCATGTCAGCTGTTCCAATACTTAGCCTTCCGCCATAACAATCAGATCCTTTACTCATAAAAAATGTCATAAATGCTGAACTGTCAGGTTGAATTAAAAAATGACAAATAAATAACATCACAAGGGTTGTTAAAGGCATGAACATGATAAATAACAAAAATCCTTTGTTTTCATTATATGAATATTTTTTGTTAGAAAATATAAAGTATAATAAATTTCTTAAATTTTTTTCTTAATTTGCATATGTATTTTTTAGAGATGGATGTACATATAGGAAAATAATAAGATCTAAACAAATGCCCCTACCACTAACCATAAAAGGCAATCTTTACTGACGTAATTTCAAAGCACATATTTTAGGGACTACGGATCAGGAGAGGGATTGGCAAATTACAACGTTATTATTAACAAAGAAAATTCAAATATATTGACAAACTGTGAATGAACTTTTGCATATTTCCTTCGGGGTGTATCTACCATTTGGAAGTATGTTATTCTCACTTAAAATATACTTATTATGTTCCTCTAATGAATAAGAAACAAAATTTTATAAGTTAATTAAGAGTGGAGTGGTCATTGGTCAGTAGTGAACCTATGAATGTTTTCATTTTTGTTTAATATTCACTAAATAAATCAATAAAGATAGCATCATGTAGAAAATTACAGAGATATTTATAAATCTTGGATTAGTAATAAGGAATACTGCAAATTACTCTCCTTTACATAATAAAAACTTCACTATTTCCCAAGATGCTTGTACATGTGTCCTGCTCTGTTTGACATAATATGCATAGAGCAATGACATTTTCTAGTACCTTGTTCTTAATTAGAATTAGCAATGTCTTTTTGATTTGAAGAGTTAGAAACCCCAATATTAAAATGATGGTATAATAAAAAGTGACTCATTATTCCTACATACATTTAACTCTATTTTTTTCAAAAAATGGAAGTAAATTCAAATAAATACATTTTTTTCAAAATGATCGTATAAGATTTAGGAATATTACTAAATATTCATCTAAAACCCTAACTGTTTTAAGGTAGCTGAATAGGAAAGAATATATAATACAAAATGAGAAAACTGACTAATTCTTGTAATTGCAAAAGGAAAGGTACAAGACTCTGGGCCAGCTTTCTCATTTTTATAAAGTTAATAATAACTTGCATTCCCAGAATAATTAACTCAAAATTACTGTGTTCATTATAAGAAACTGAAAAGCAAAACATGATCTGTTAATTTAGGCTATATAACAAATAGATCAAAAAATCTTACTTTTATACAATTTCTGTAGCATTGTGTATATTTCCTAAGTTTCTCTATTTGGTAAGTTGGGATGAAAATAGAAACTTGGTTTGCTATATTAGAAATCCAGATATTGATTACAATTAATAATTTTGAGAATCTATTCTCCACCAAGCAGTGTGATCTCTTACTCATTGAGATATCGTAGGATAACTCTTCTATGCGCATGAGATCTTAACCATCACATCTAATAAAATAATATTCAAACTATTATTTCAAATTTCACAGAAAACTAATTTATCATAGTGAGATACTGCTATTTAATGTCACCCCATCATGAATGACTGGTTCCCCTTGGCTGCAAGTTGCATGGGCTCCGCAGCCTAATCTGTTTGCTGTATTTTTTTTTTCCTTTATTATTTGGTCTTGCAATCTCTCTCAGGAGAGTGGCTATAAACTCTAACCCTGCCCTGATGAGGCTCCAGGGGATTCCACTGTGAGTGTTAATGTGTCCTTCACAGGATACTTCTTCATCCTGATGGATGGCCTCATGCCTAAATGTTTGACCTGACCTGGTGACTAGCGCCAATGGGAAGTGAGGAGCCAGCTGAACATCGTCTTCATCAGTTTGTGTTGTGTAAAAGAATACACAAGTTTGTGTAATCTATAAAGAAAAGAGGTTTATTTAGCTCGCAGTTCTCCAAGCTGGGAAGTTCAAGAAGCATTGCGCTGGCATCTGCTCAGCTCCTGTTGAGGGCTTTTGTGCTGGGTGAAAACACAGGGAACTCAAACATCTTAACAACTACAACCAAACAAACAAACATATAAGGAGAGAGTTGTAAAAGGCAGATATCTGGATTGACCATGTTGAGGACTGAAAGGAAGTAGAGAACTGAAAATTGTGTGAAAGGTCACTAAATCCTGCTTTTGGTGTGAAAGAGTTAAACCTATGCTCAAAATAAATGCCAGGCAAGATAAAATTATAAGAATTCACTACACTGCTAGGAGTTGGTCTAACCAAGCCCAGAAGAAGACAATGAATTTCCCACCACTATTTATGCATATTTTCATGTCGGCCACTCAAGGCAGCAAGACCCACAAGTCATAACAGCTGTCTTTTCCTCTCCAGATTTCTTTCCAACCTACATTTCTTTCTCTTGCAGAATTTTTTTTCACTATAGGTGATATAATAACATTCCTTCCAAATAAGAATTAATTCACCTTCCTAAAAAGAGTCAATCAGGAATTATCTGAGATCTCTCCTTGGTACATTCCAAGCTTTGGAATTGAAACAGGTGTAGCAGAGTCAAATACTCTAGCCCTTGTCTCACCTGATATTCAAAAAGTTACCATATGCATCGTATAGGAACCTTGCCCTCTAAGACCTAATATAGCATAAAAAGAGACAGGAAAAATGACAAAAACTAATTGATATACCCTGATGTAGCTTACCAACTACTGTAATAAAGCTATAAAGACTAATAACATAATGAATAAGGCAATGATTATTTAAAACCAGAACAAATCTTGTGGCAGTTTTCTGACTTGAACTAGAACCTAAATTCTAGTTCAAATGAGACTTAGATCAGCGGAAATATTAGGAAAAATATCTATTTTCAATTACAGCAAAGAGAACAAGTGGATTAATAAAAACTTCCTCCACACTGGCTAATAAAATGTCAGGCAAAAACAGCACTGATTTCTAGGTTAGAATTTGAAGGTGTTTGTTTGTTTGTTTGTTTGTTTTGAGCACAGGGAGGTAGAGACACTAGAACCTTTAGGCATGAGACTGTCATTTTGAAAACAAGGTTTAAGGAAGACGCCTCTTGTAACTTTACATAATTTGGGCAAAAAATTAAAAAAAACTGGAGGCAGAGATGAGCTAAGCTAAAGATAATAGAAATAGAATTAAAATGTCATCTGTGTCTTTTAAAGCTCAGAAAGAGTAAGTGGCGACAGGTCTAATATTTACATTATGACTCATCCTCTTGAATATACCCAAATAATCTTACAATAATGTTATAAGAAATCTTGCAAGAGAAAACCCAAACAATTAAAGAAAAAAAAAAAAGATTTATCCTCCCAAATTTCCAATTAGAGGGTGTGTAAAGTAGAAAGTCCATACTTGCTAATCCTGGTTACAGTAGGAAGACATAACTTTTCAACTATGTAGTAGTAGATGAAGTTTAGGATGGAGAAGATTAGATTTGGAGAAATAGAGCTAATGCTATTCACTAGATTCAACTATTCAAATACAAATAAAAACAAGTCATCAAGAAATTATAATAAAGAGCAAGAATTAGAATATGAAGAGTTGCCTAAATTTACAAGTGAGGAATTTGATACCCTAGAATAGAATTTAGGCTTTCACATGCCTGAATTAACACATACATGCATATACATATAATATGCATTTAGATTTTGTCTTTGAGACTGCTACTGCTTTCTCTTTGGGATTTTATGACATGTTTCCTTTATAAGATAATGTTTGTATTTTTATGAGGTGTTTGTGTGTATGTTACTAACAAAAAATATTTTCTTTAGTTTGGTTGGCATTTCAGTTTGGTATTGAGAGAAAGCACATACATTTCTCAAAATAGACATGCTATATGTAGCCACTAATATATTGCATAAATAATTCTTTATATCCCACTATCAGTAACTTTGTATTCCTCAATTCAGTGCAAATAATATGTATGAGTGAATGCATACCCATACCTCAATGTAAATCATGGATAAAATACCTTAATACAATTACTAATCATACACACAGAGTTATAATTAATGATTCTATGGAACTAATGACTCCATGAGCAATTTTCAAATTTTCATAACCTTCCTACCCTTTAGCCATCAACATGAGCATGCAAGAAAACATCACCCATTACTGCCGCTACTCTATCCTCTGAGTATTTTGGATACATGCTTTTCTGAGCTCTGGATTTCTATAAAATTAAATATGATATCCAACATTAATTGATTCTGTATGGTACTTTTTTGCATAATTATGCTTAAGAAGGGCCTGTCAATACAATTTGCTCTCAATTGTCACAGTTAATGTTAAATAAAATAGGTTCAGGTGCAAAGATGACAATTAATCTCCTCAATTATTATTACACCATCATCCAAAGAAACACAGCCAAAAAGAGTAAGAAGATAAAAGGAATACAAGGCACAAAAATTTAGAAGTTTATGGTAATACATCATGCTGTTTTAATGCTTTAGTGATATCTACATGAGAAAATTCATTCACATCAATAATTTCACCTTTCACAGGTAATTTTATGTTGCATTATGAAGGGTATCATTGTGTTCTCTGTTGGACATGTGAAATTTAATAGAGTTTCAGAGTTGAGGTGATTATTGAGTAAAGTTGATGCTTATACCCAAATCTTCCTTCTCTCTTCGAGTGTTTTTGGAGCTGTGATCGCATGACTATGGCCACATGAAAGATAAGTTCAATTTTTTTCTTTCAGTTGGATAAAGAGTGAGAAAAATGGAAGAAAATTACTTTCTCTGTGCATTTGGCATGTTAAATGAAGGTAGAATTTGGTAAAGATGGATTCGCTGCAACTCAATTTGGGATAAATTTCCACTGTCTTTGGCTTTACTGGGTTTGAGATGATAGATATATGATGATTTTTCTGTCTTAATGAAAAATTTTTCCAGAACTCTTGCTTCAACCAATAATATCACCTTCTCAGGCTTCCCTGGTTCAAAAATTATCCCTTTGCAATTTCTTGCTCTTTTACTCTCCTCTCCCCTCCCATTTCCCTGCCCACCATCTCCTTTTACTTTCCTTTGCTTAATGAAGCTTTTTTTTAAATTTTGAAATAATTTTGGATTCATATTCAATTGTAAGAAATAATATAAAGAGATCCCATGTATTCCTTACTCAGTTACCTCAATTGCAACTATAGTACAACATCACAAACAGAATGCTGGCTGGTTATGTCTGATATGCAAAGCATTTACATACCAAAATGGCCTGTTGTGTTGCCTTTTATGGCCACATACACTTATCTCCTGCCTCCTACTTCTCCTCCTTAACCCATGGAAATCATTAATCAGGTCTCTACTTCTATAAATTTATCATTTCACTGTGTTATATAAATGGAATCATACAATATGCAACATTTTGGTGTTGGCTTGTTTCACTCAAAACAATTCCATTTACCAGGTTGTGGGCTGTACCAATGATTTGTCCCTATTTGTTGTTAAATAATGCTCTACAGTATGGATGTACTATAGTTGGTTTAATCATTCACCCATTAGAGGACTAAGTGATATCCAGTTTGGAGCTATCGTGAATAAATCTGCTATAAACATTCAATGCAGGTTTTAGTGTGAATATAAGTCTTCCTTCATTGGGGTTAATTACCCAGGACTGCAATTGTTGGGTAGTATGACAATTGCATGTTTAGTGTTTTAAGAAACTGTCAAACTGTTTTACAGAGTGATAAACTATTTCAAATCCCTGCCAGCAATGTTATGTATAACGCCATTTCCCTGGTATTACCATTGTTTATTTTGGCCATCCTGATAAATGGGCAGTGATATCTCATTGTGGTTTGTGTTACTTTGCATTTCCCTAACAACTAAAGATGTTGAACATATTCCATGTGATTATTTACCAACCATATATTCTCTTTGAGGAAAAACTTATTCATCTATTTTGCCTACTTTAGTTAGATTGTTTCCTCTTATTAGAGTTTTGAGTTTGTTCCTTATGTATTATATAGTATTTCTGTTTTTATAAATGGTCTGCAAATATTTTCTCCCATTCTGTAACTTACCTTTTTCTCCTTTCAACTGAATATTGTATAGAACGATATTTTTTAATTTTGATGAAATTCATTTTGTTAATTAATGGATTGTGATTTTGGTGATAGGTCTGAGAGTTCTTTTCTAAATCAAGATGTGGACCTCATCAAATTAAAAAGCTCTACACAGCCAAAGAAACTGTCAAGAAAGCAAACAGACAACCCACTGAATGGGAGAACATTTTTGCAAGCTACACATCCAATAAAGGGCTGATAACTAGAATCTATTTTGAACTCAGGAAAATCAGCAAAAAAAAAAAAAATCAAACAACCTTATCAAAAAGTGGGCAAAGGACATGAACAGAAATTTTTCAAAAAAAGACAGAATAATGGCCAACAAACATATGAAAAAATGTTCAATATCTCTAATCATCAGGGAAATACTAATCAAAACTGCAATGAGAAACCACTTATCTCTAGTGAGAATGGCCTTTATCAAAAAGTCCCCAAACAATAAATGTTGGTGTGGATGTGGAGAGATAGGAACACTCCTACACTGCTAGTGGGATTGCAAACTAGTTCAACCTATGTGGAAAGCAATATGGAGATACCTTAAAGTGATACAAGTAGATATACCCTTTGATCCAGCAATTCCACTACTGGGTATCTACCCAAAAGTTCAACTGACACTCTACAAAAAAGACACCTGCACTAAAATGTTTATAGCAGCACAATTCACAATTGCAAAGTTGTGGAAACAACCCAAGTGCCCATCAATTCATGAGTGGATTAAGAAAATGCGGTATATGTATATCATGGAGCACTATTTGGCTTTAAGAAACAACGGTGATATAGCACCTCTTGTATTTTCCCGGATAGATCTGGAACCCATTCTACTAAATGAAGTATCTCAAGAATCGAAAAACCAGCACCACATGTACTCACCAGCAAACTGGTATTAACGGATCAACACCTAAGTTGACATGTAGGAATAACATTTACCGGGTGTCCGACAGGCGGGAGGGGGGAGGGGGGAGGAGGGGATGGGTATATACAAACATGATGAGTGAGATGTGCAACGTTTGAGGGATGGTCACACTTGAAGCTTTGACTCAAGCAGGGAGGGGGCCATGGGCAATATACATAACCTTAACATTTGTACCCCCATAATATGCTGAAATAAAAAAAATAAATACAATAAATAAAAAAAGAGATGTGGGTTATTTCTCTAATTTCTTTTCAAAAAGTTTTTATAGTTTTATATTTTACATTTAAATCCTTGATTCATTTTGTCTTAAATTTTTTTAACATATGACACTTAGGTCAAAGTTTGTTTTTGCCTGTGGATGTCCAATTGCTAAAGTACCATTTGTTGAAAAGTTTTTCTTTCTCTATTGAATTATTTCTGTATATTTAGTAAAAATCAGTGTTCTCTACTTGTCTGTTGCGTGTATTGTGGAATCCTCTATTCTCTTACATTCATCTCTGTGTCTATTCCTCGACTTATATCACACACTATTAATTACTATAGCTTTAGAATAAGTATTCAGGAAGTAAACACATCCCTCCCACTTTATTCTCATTTTGCAAAATTGTTTTAACTATTTTAGTTCCTTTGTCTGTCTATATAAATTTTAGAATAACATTGTTTATATAAAACATATTGTTTATATTTCAGTAGGAATTGTCTTAAGCCATTATCATTTTGGGAAGAACTAACATCTTTGCCCTGTAGAGTCTTTAAACTCATGAAGACAGTGTGTCTTTTCATTTATTTAGATTTTCTTTGATTTTTTTTCATTGTCATTACACAATTTTCAGCATACAACTATTGTCCGTAATTTGCTATATTACATTGACTTATTTATTTTCTTTGTGTGATTGTAAACAATATTGTATTTTTACTTTTGGTGACCATATGTTTATCGTTATTATATAGAAATGCAATTGCTTTTTGTATTGTGAGCTTGTATCCTGTGACATAGTTAAACTTATTTAGTTCTAGGAGTTTTTGAGTTTTTGAGTTTTGTCTTGTTTTGTATTTTTTGCAAGTTCCTTGGGATTTTATACATAGGCAATCATATCCCATGCAAAATGAACAGTTATTTTTTTTCTTCAAATCTGTATTATTTTTTTTTTTTTCTTACTGAAAGGACTAGCACTCCCAGCACTATGTTGAGTAAGAGTGGTAAGATTGGACATCCTTGATCCTGATATTAAAGGAAAAGTATTCAGACTTTCACCATTAAGTATAATGTTATAATCTTAAGTGTAGAGTTTTTGTAGCTGCTGTTATATAAGTGTAGAGAGAGCTGCTCTCTATTCCTATTTTTCTGAGAGTTTATGCCATGAATGTGTTGAATTTGGTCAAATGTTAATTTGGTCAATTGATATGATTATATATATATTTTTTTTCTGTTTAGATCATTGATATGATGAATTACAATGATTGAACCTGTATGTGGAATCAACCTTGCTTGCCTGGAATAAATGCCACTTAGCCAAGGTAAATAATCTCTTTAAATATTGTCAAATTCTATTTACTAATACTTTAAAGAACTTTCACATCTATATTTGTCAGCTATATAAGTCCATAACTAACTTACTTTCTTTCTTATTTTCTTTCTTCTTTCCTTTCTCTTTCTTTCTTTTTGTACTGTACTTTCTTTTTATGTTTCTTTTTATCAAGATATTAATAGCATTATAAAATATATCAGAAAGAATTCCCTACTGTTTTATTATATTTTTCTGGGGAATGTTGTATAGAATTGGTATAAATTCTTTAAACATTTTCTAGAATTCTACAGTGAAACTAACTGGACTTGAATATTTCTTTTTTCTAGAGTTTTTAATTTACTAACTCAATTTATTCAAAAATAATATGAATACTTAATTATGTATTTCATATTGGAATAGTTGTAGTAGTTTGTGTTTTTCACTGAATTAGTCCATTTCATCTTAGTTGTCAAATTATGTGTATAGAGTGCATTGTATTCTCTTATTTTCTTTTTTATGTCTACAGGGTTTCTAGTTATATTCACTATTTTATTTTTGATATTATTATTGTATATCATATTTATATTTTTGTCAGCCATGCTAGAGATTCATCAATTTTATTAATATTTTACAGAACTAGCTCTTTGTTGATTTGATTTTATCTATTATTTTCAGTTTTAATTTTCATTGATTTCTGCTGATATTTTTTATTATTTTCTTCATTTTGCTAGCTTTAGGTTCAGTATGCTCTTCTTTGTCTAGGTTCTTGTGATATATATAAGGGTGTTGATTTAATGATTTTCCTCATTTTTAGTTAGTTATAAATTTCCCTCTGAGCACCACTTTGTATGTTTTCCACAATGTCAATATGCTATATTTTCATTTTCATCCAGTTCAATGTATTTTTTTCCCTAGAGACATCCTTTTTGATACATGGATTATTTAGAAGTCTGTTGTTTAGTTTGAAATGTTTGAAAATTTCTTCTTTCTGTCATTGATTTCTGGTATAAGTCCATCATGTTCACAAAAGACACTGTAATACGATTTCTATTCTTTTTTACTTCTTGAAGTTGTTTTATGACCCAGGACATGGTCTATCATGGTGTATGTTCTGTGGGCTCTTGAAAAGAATACACATTCTGCTGTTGTTTAGTAGTGTTTTATAAATGTTGAAGAGATCCTGTTGGTGGATGGTGCTGTTGAGTTTTTCTGTGTCCTTGCTGATTTTTTGTCCAGTTGTCTATCAGTTATGGAAAGAGGGATGTTGAAGCCTCTAACCGTAATTTGGATGCTTTTTTCCTTTATCCTTTTCAATTGTCTGTTTGTCCTTTCAGTTGTCTCAGGCTTCACTTCACATTTTGAAGCTCTAGGGGGTAGTGCATACATTGTTATGATTGCTGCATTTTCATGAAGGACTGGTCCTCCATGCTGTCTTCACTGGCACAGGAATGTGGGTGGCCATGTTGGTACTGGGGAATTGTCATAGGTCTGACTAGTCCTCCTCTGATCCTCTGATACCGCCTCATGTGGGAAGGAAAGGGGAAGCTCCTTACAGCAAAGAGGGGTAGAATTTTAGGCTTCTCCTTTGTTCCACACATGCTTTCTTATTTCTACATTTCAGAGTTTCTTATATTTGTATGATATATAGTGCTCAAGATTTTAAGTTGTACTTATTGGAAGGAATAAGGAAAATATGTATATTCTATCTTTTCATAAGCTTAAGTCATGTTTCTTTTTAAAAGAATAATTTGCTGTAAGCGTAATGATTTTTGAATCATTAATCAAATTGAAAGACTGAGGCTATCTTTTTTTTTTTTTCAAATTTCAGAAATCAATGACAGTGAGGCAGAATGGAAAAAATACAGGTTTGAGAACATTAAACTCTGTTGCAATAATTGATCTGCCACTTCTAATCTGTATGGATTTGGCAATTTAATTTCCTTCCCCATGTTTCAGTTTCCTCCTATGTAAAATGAACATAAGAATACACAGATTCCGACTTTCTGAAAGTAACCATGCTAACAGGAGTGAGGTGAACATCTCATTGTGGTTTTTACTGGCCCCTCCCTGATGAGTAGTCACCTTGAGCACCCTTCCATGTACCTGTTGCCCACTTGTATGTCTTCTTTTGAGAAATGTGTGTTAAAGTCCATTGCCCATTTTAAATAGGATTATTTGTGTTTTATGCTATTGAGTTGTATGACTTTCTTATATATTTTGGATATTAATCCCTTACCACATATATGGTTTGCAAATAGTTTCTCCCACTCTGTAGTTTGTCTTTCTTCTTGCTGATTGTTTTTTTAGCTGTACAGAAACTTTGTAGTATTGCTTTTAAAATTGAAATTCATCATATGTAAAATATCTGGCATATAATACTATCTGCTCATTAAATAAGTTTTAAATCTTACAACTTCTCATTAAAATTCACCACATTAATAAGTTAGTTCCCTTTCAAAAATAGATTACTTTTTTTTTACATTTCTAATAATTACATTTTCTGTGTGACATTGGTGATTGTATGATTTCTGTTGATTCCATTCTTTCATCGCAATATTTAATTAATCTTATCCTCTATTTTTAAAAGTAACATGATTCAGTTAACCAATCCTTTTACTGATTCAGAGGAGAGTTGCCAAATGAAGTTATTATTTTACCTACATGTTATTATACAATTATGTCCATATGGAATTATTTGAGAGTTATAAACTGTTGATTCTTTATCCTTTATTTTGGAATGAGACATTGACTTTCTAGAGAGTGCGTACAGCAAACAGATATTTATTACACAGCAAAATTCTAAATAGAAATATTGGATTTCCAAGATTCTTGATGTTTTAAACCCCAAAAGTAAATGCTTGTAGAAACTGTATTTAATCATCACTTCCTTGAATTCATTATATAAAAAAATGAATCTATGTCAGGAAGGCATACAACTTCAAAGGTGATTTAAAAAAATATTCAGTCTTGGGTTTTTATCTTACATAGTAATATGTGAATAAAAATGAAGAAACCAAAATTTATTGAATATCTTATGAATCAATATTCTTGGGTAATTTTCCAATGTATGGTGTACACTACATTTTAGCTTATCCATTCATTTGTCTAGAACCTTAATTTTTTTCCACCTTTTGGTTATTGTAAATAATGCTATCAATACAATAAACATTGACATGTAAATACTTGTTTGAGTCCCTATTTTTAATTATTTTGGACATAATTAAGAGTGGAATTGTTACATTAAATGACAATTCTATGTTGTATAACATCTTTTTAAAAAGCTTTTAAAAGAGTTTAAACTTCAACAAATTTGTAAATTTTAGAGGTCCTTAGAAATCCTCTAGTTTGATCTGCCCTCAGGAATCCATCAAAAAATGACCCTGAATTAATTTTTGTGTAGACCTTAGTTATCATCACATGCTAATCTAAGAGTCTGGTGCTCTCTGACTATATTTGTACTCCTTGTGGACATCCCTTGGTGAAGTAGCAAAGAGTAGACAGAGCAGAATCAATCACAACATCAGTCTAAGTACGTTACCTAAAGTCATATAGTATTTTCCAACACACTTGTGTGTAAGAACTCAGCAACTGATAATTAGGCAGGCAATAGTAACACAAGACAGCCAGATAATAATATGAACTAGCGGTGCCAGCCAAAAATCCCTCTGGATTCTTTTCTGTAAAGCTCTTACTGTTTGATCAATATGATTAAAGAAAAGGTTCCATTCAGCTGACCCAAATACAATTAGTACAAATGTCTTCAGTTAATTCAAGAAAGTCAGGTATACCAAAGGCCAGTTACTACTCTTTATACCCTACACCGAAAAGCCAATAATCACATTTACCTTTCAGTGACACACGGATAGTATTGGACAATTTGTTCTTTAGAACTATTTTCCTCATTTGTAAATGCTACAAATCTGATGAGGCACTGACAAGCATTATATCAGCCACCATGAGCCACAACGAAGCAAAATGAGCAGAGAGGAAAGGAACAATTTCTTGTTACAGCTGAGTTAATTTGCTTCATGTGTGTGAAGTTTATTTGCATACATCTGAACAGGAGCACATGGTTCATCTATCAAAGATTTGTGTAGAACTCACTGCCATATGAAGTTTCTTTTATAGACTTAAACTTTAACATGATTGGAAAGATCATTTCTTCATGATCCTCCAGCATAAATTGTGTGTGAGAATAATCTAATCTTACTGTGATCACAGTTAGTACCCATATTCAATGTCAGAGAGATATATTCTCGTCTGCATTAAAACTTTATGAGTAATTGAGATGCTGACATTCTCTGACCAGGCTGGAGATGGTGTTATCTCCATCCTCTTGGAAGCCTTATCATTCAGGTGTCTGATCTCTCTAAAGGTGAACCCCTTGACCCAGAGACAGAGCCTTTGCAGTAAAATAAAGAAATTTTCCTGGCTGATATCCAAGGTCCATTTTCATCTAAACATTTAATAATTGATTTTACTTACTGGAAAAGCTAAGGAAATGTGTAAGACCAAACACTTTTTCTCTTGGAAGGAATAGAGAAAATGGTCGGAGTATACTTAAAAAAATTGTAAACCCATAGGACTGCTTTAACTAGAGGGCACATAAATGGGTTTCATGTACAGAGTGTTTAATATCCTGGTTAGATAAGTAAAATATTTCATTATAGAATACATAAACAATATAAATATTAATGTCTTTAGAAACTATCAATTTAACCCATAATCACATTATTCATAATTTTTCACTGTTCATTTTTAAGTAGGTTATATGAAATATGCAGAGGTGAAAACAGAATATTATAACCATTTTGGGGAATAAAAGCAATACAAATTTTTTTTCTCCTATAGATGTATATTAATAGACACATACTCTTAATTATATTTCAAGCATTTCTTTATTTTGTAGTTGTTCTTTAAACAAACAAAAAAAATTTTGAAACAAAGATTTTAATGCTTATATAGAATTTTATCATTTGGAACAAACCTATTACATTTTTTTATTCTATAACCTAGACATTTAGGGTATTTTCAATTTTTCATCATTATAAATATTTCCATAGAGTAACATCTCTAGAAAAGATGTAAATAGTCTCTAAATATTCCAGAGTAGAGATTAAGAGAAATATACTATCATATGATGTCTTTCTTACATATTGCTAATTGGCTTCTCAAATGTTTATACAAAGTTATAGATTTTTTAGCATATCTATTGTAAAAGTGGTATGTAAAGTGTCTTTCACATTGTGCAATTAAGGATATTTGCCAATTACTGCTTCATTATTGTCTTTTAAAATAGTTGTTATTTAATATAAAAATATGGGATTTGATTTCAATTATTGTTTTTATTAAATTTATTATTAGTAAAGATGTAATCAGCAGTACCCAATAATAAGGCAGTACTGAGTGTCAGCAGTTGGACAAAATAAAGTAAACATATGTTTTAACAAGTAACTCAGATACTTAACTGGACAAGTAAATGTGGTTATTAACATCTCTCAAATAGCTTTTACATTAAAATTTATTTTAAAATATGAAAACTTGAAAGAAATGTTCAATAATTCTCTCTATACACACATATATACTACATATGTGATTACATTGTTTTGCAAAACCAGTTGAATACATCATAGTAATTAATCATTTAGTTAATCATATATCTTCTATAAATAAAAGACATTTTTCTGTATATTCACAATCTATAGCACCTAAGAAATTAATAATAATTGTACCATATCATCTTATACATGGTCATATTAAAATTTTCCCTATCTGTTTTTATTTTTTATTTGTGGAAGAGGGTAAATACTGAGGATCCAGAATCTAATAAATTGACGACTTGTATTTTGTTGTTATGTTCTTCATTTTCTCCTAAAGTTGTCCTTCACAGTATTTTTGTTAGTTTTTCATGGCATTGAAAATGCAAAATAGGTCAGTTCTTTAGTAGATCGTCTCACCTTTTGATTTATGTTTCAGTTTAAACCTTTTTTTAAATTTTTTTATTTTATTATATTATGGGGGTACAGATATTGTTAGGGTTACATATATTGTCCCTGCCACCCCTCGCCCCCACCATGCCAGAGCTTCAAGCGTGTCCAACCCCCAGGTGGTGCGCATCACACCAATTATGTAAGTACACATCCTCCCTCTCCTCCTCCCCCCACCTGCCCACCACCTGATAAAAGTTTTTTTTTTCTTTTTTTCTTTTTTCTTTGTTTTTTTGACGTTTTGGTTACCTTGTATATCTTTGCTTCTCCCTAAGAAGGGCTAGAGTAGAGGCATTCCCTGCCCCCTCCCCCAATGCTCGTCACATGCCTAGGATGTGGGTCTCCCCCCCACACACACAAGCCCTGGTTTGTACTACCACCATTTGAGCACCACAGTTTTAATCCGTCAGTACCAATTTGATGGTGAGTAGATGTGGAGCCCATTTTCCTGGTCTTGTGTTGCCTCACTTTAGATAACAGGCTTTAGCTTAATCCAGGATAGCATAAACGGTGCTAGCTCACTGTCGTTTCTTAGAATTGAGTAATATTCCATTGTGAGCATATACCAAATGTTAATTATCCACTCCTGAATTGATGGGCACTTGGGTTGTTTTCATGACCTTGCAATAGTGAATTGTGCTGCCATAAACATTCGGGTACAGATGTCTTTATAATAGAATGTTTTATGCTCTTTCGGGTAGATTCTCAAAAATTCTAGTGCAGGTTCGAATGGTATTTCTATATCTAGCTGTATCTCCAAATTCTTTTCCACAAAGGTTGCACTAATTTCCAGTCCCATCAGCAGTGTAAGAGTGTTCCTGTCTCTCCACATCCACGTCAGCATTTGTTGTTTGGGGATTTTTTGATACAGGCCATTCTCGCTGGGGTTAGGTGATATCTCATTATGGTTTTGATTTGCATTTTTCTGATGATTAGAGATGTTGAGCATTTTTTATATGTTTGCAGGCCATTATTCTGTCTTCTTTGGAGAAGTTTCTGTTCATTTCTGTTGCCCATTTCTTGATGGGGTTGTTTGTTTTTGTTAATTCTTTTAAGTTCTAGATAGATTCTTATTATTAGACCTTTATCAGAAGTGTAGAGAGCAAATATTTTCTCCTATCCTGTGGGCTGTCTATTTGCTCTAGTGATAGTTTCATTGGCTGTGCAGAAACTTTTTAATTTGATCATATCCCATTTGTTCATTTTTGCTGCTGTGGCTATTGCCATGGGGGTCTTCCTCAAAAATTCTTTGCCTAGGCCAATGTCTGATAGGGTTTTCCCAACATCTTCTAGGATACTAAAGGTTTCATGAAACTTTTTTTGCAGGAAAACTTCATGGTCAGTGATGTGCACTGCTTACACACATGAGGGAGCAATTATGTTCATTTGTCCTGTTGAGTTCTATTGTTTTTGACCACTTTTTTAAGGTAGTTGCTTTCCACTATCTCCATTAATAAGGAATTCCTTCTCTTTTTGAAATTAGTAAGTGATATATTAGATGCTTCTTTAATATTATGGAAGTATCCTATTCTCCAATAATATCAAAACCAATGGTTTCAACTTTCTTTGATTGTTCTTGCTTGAATAAGATAATAGTAAAATTTGCAAATGGTGATTTTTGAAACTGTATCATTTCTGCTTTATTTATTAATTGGCATTCATCTGTAAAAATAGATTTTACCTTTCTTTTTTTTTTTTTGTTTTTGTTGTTTGAGACAGAGTCTCCCACTGTTGCCTGAGTTAGAGTGTCCTAGAGTCAGCCTAGCTCACAGCAACCTCAAACTCCTGGGCTCAAGCCATCCTTCTGCTTCAAGCTCCCAAGTAGCTAGGACTACAGGTGCACGCCACCCCATCAGCTAATTTTTTTTATTTTTATTAGTGATGGGGTCTCACTGTTTCTCAGGCTAGTCTTCAACCTTGGCCTCCTAGAGAGCTAGGATTATAAGGGTAAGCAACAACGCCCATCTTATCTTTCTTACTTTTTAATTCTATTTATTGTAATCTATTTTTGTCATTGGTATTTTTTATTTTCTTTTAAAATTTATTTTAATTGGTCAATAATTTTATGTATTTATGGGATATAATATGATTTTGATCTATGTATTAGCTTGATTGAATCTTTGTACAATGTATACATACATTAATATTTTTGATGCACAATTTATCACAATTTTTTCAATAGGAGTTCCTAAGTTCTTCTGACATGACCACAATAGTCTTTTAGCATTTCTTTCTTTTCCAGAAAAAAAAATAGATGTTGTTTTGCTCACTTTATATGTCACATTGCCTGGCTTGGGAATGAAAAATTTCTCAAAAATTTTCAGAATTCTTTTAAGGAGACATAGTATTTAAAAATAAAGAATTAGCCACTAGATATTTTTGTTTTTACTAGAATGTCATTTTTGTGAGTTTCTTTAGTCTAAAAAGCTGACATATATTAAAAATAACATCAGTAATTCATATTATTATAAGAAAACAATAAAGATATTGAAGGACATGAATAACAAAATTAACCTCATTGGATTATCCATAGAACTATGTTTACAACAATGACAGAAAGCCATTTCTTTCAAGCGGCTATGAAATATTCACCAAAACTTTTCATACACTGGCTAATTAATTCTCAACCAATTATAAATATGAAGTATTTAATAATAGATTCTTAACTACAGGAGAAATAAGCAACAAATAATAAAATATTTAGGAAATCCCTAAATATTTTAAAATCAAGCTGTATATTTTTAAATTACCAATTAGTTAAAAAAAGAAATCACAATAGAAAGTAAAAAAAAATAATATTTGGCACGAAATGATAAAATAGTGAGATGGCACTGAAGCTTTGAGGGTAATCTATAGCCTTATATTTGAATAGAGAACATAAACATAAATAACAATGACCAATAATTTCATCTCAAGGACTTAGGGAAAAATAGCTAATTTAGTCATTAATTGCAAACATTAAAATGAAGAGTGAAAATTAAGAATAGATAAGAAAAATATAGTTGAGATGATAAAAAAGCTGTAAGTGGTTTCATAAATTCAGAAAATTGATATACTCCATTAAGTCTGATCCACTAAAGAGAAAAAAAAACAACAAAAACAAAAGGAGATAAGAAAAGGCACAAATAACCAATACTAGAAATGTAACAGTTGACCTACAGTTCCTACAGATAGAAAAAAACCTAGAGTATATAATGTACACATTTAAAACTTATTCATCAAAAACCATGTACAATAAGGACAAGGAAAAAATACTATATCAACAAAAAAGAAATAGAAGATTTGAATAGTGTCAAAATGATTAAAGCAAGTAAAACTTCAGATACAAACTTTTCTTCAAAAATTTTCAAGACATTCAACATTGTACTTACATTGATATATAAAACCAATGGAACACTTTTATTACCCTTTGTGTGTGGGAAAGAAAAATAAAAAATAAATAAAAAATAAATAAAACCAATGGAACAGAAAAAGGCCAAGAAACCGGTCCACACAAACATGGTTACTTGATTTGTGAAAAGTTCCCACTACAGTACAGTGAAAAACTATTTTATTTTTTTTTAAGAAAATAGTGCTGGAAATATTTCCATATTTAGTATGGAAAGAAAAAAATCCCCTACCTTACACCAAATACAAAAATCATTTCCAGATGGATTAGAAATCTAAATGTGAATGAAGTATAAGGTAATAAATCTCTTAGATGTAAACACAGGAGCATATCCTCATGGGCATAGATTAACAAAATTTTCTGAAAAGAACACTAATCATGAGGAAAATAGAATGAAAAAGTTAATTTTGTTAAATTAAGAACATATGACTCTGGGAGGCTGAGGTGGGAGGATTGCTTGAGGTCAGGAGTTCGCAAAAAGCCTTAACAAGAGCAAGACCCCGTCTCTATTGAAAATAGAAAGAAATTAGCCGGGAACTAAAAATAGAAGAAAAAAAAATTAGCCAGGGGTGGTGGCGCATGTCTGTAGTCCCAGCTACTCAGGAGGCTGAGGAAGGCGGATGTATTGAGCCCAGGAGTTTGTGGTTGCTGTGAGCTAGTTGGATGCCATGACATTCTAGCCTGGGCAACAGAGTGAGATTCTGTCTCAAAAAAAATACATAAATAAAATATGATTATTAACAAAATTATCATTAAGATTCTGAAAAGTCAAGACACACACTGGCAAGACTATAATTCAAACTGTTGGATTACATATATATGCACATGTACAGAAAATAAATATATAAATATTTATTTATAAATATTTCTGTCAATATTTTGTATATAGATTACATAAATAGCTCTGATGGTTATATAAAGGCCAAAACAAGATTGAAAATGAGTAAAAGTTACAATTATTACTTGTCAATTGAGGACATCAAAATAACAAGTATTAATAAATATATGAAATGGTGCTCAATTATTCTTAGTCATTATGGAGATACAAAGAAATACCTGAATGAGGGATCACTGGCCTATCTGCCAAAAGGCCAGAAAGAAGACAGAAAGGAAGGAAATGGAGCAGTCAGAACTCTCATGCTCCACTGGTGGAAATGGACATTGATCAAACTCCCTTGGAACACTATTTGGTGGGATCTCCTGTGACCCAGCAATTCCACTCTAAGCATATCCCAACTCTAATTTATCCAAGCAGAAATAGGTTCACAAGTTCGCCAAGTGACATGTACAAGAATAATAGCACTATTCATAATACCTGAAACTCAAAACCATCTGAGTATTTACAAACAACAAAAGGTAGAAATAAAGTGTTGTGTAATTACACAGCTATTACTATACATGAATGAAAAATTTTAGGAAGCTCAAAAACAGGAAAATTAATCTCTGAGGATGGAAATCAAGATAGTAGTTAACTTTCATGTGGGGAAAAAACTGGGTAAGAATTCATGATACTTTTGTTAAATTTCTAGGTCTTTGTGCTCTCTGCTTCATAGATTTCTTTGAGTTCCCTGAAAATGTTTTGCTATTGTTGCCTTGCATTCTACGATGCTCTTGCAAAATCTGCTTCTATCTGTTTGCTTTCACTCATATGCAATTTGCTCTTTTTGTATGGGGGGGGTAGATAATTATTTTTTCTTTTCATGGTCTATTAGTTCTACGAAGATACAAGAACTACTTGTAGTTATAGGGAGAACTACAGGACACATTGTAGCTGAACAGGCCCATTTTTTCTCAGATACTTCTCAGGACCCTTTCTGTAATATGTAGATCTCTGTCCTCCCTCTATTTTTGGACAGCTATTTTTATATTTTAATTTTAAATAATAGTTCTTTATACAGTCCTCCTTAGCATCTTTAAGGGTTGGTTCTCTCATCCCTCCTCATACCAAAATTGGGAGATGCTCAAGTCCCTGGTATAAAATGTCATAGTATTTGCATATAGCCTATGCACTTCCTCCTGCATACTTTAAATCATCTCTAGATTACATGTAGCACCTAATATAATGTAAATGCTATGTAAATAGCTATTGTATTGCTTTTTATTTGTAGTATTTTTATTATTTTATTTTTATTTTTTAATATTTTTTAATATTAAATATTTAAATATTAAATATTTAAAAAATATTTAATATTTTTTTTTTTTTTTTTGCAATCACACAAGAGGAGGTTTATTTTCTGGCTAGCCAGGGTCCAAGTCCCAGAGCACCAACGCAGTGGCCACTCTCACAGGCAAGGACCCCGACCGGAACAACGGCATGCCTTTTATTCCCACGGTGCACAAGCTGCGCACAAGCCAACTACGCATGGATCATGCGTTGACCTTTAAAATGATTGGTTGCCCACTATTGCCTTTTGAAATAATTGGTGGGTTGGTTGCCCTCTATTGCCTGATAGGCCAGTTGCCCGTGCTTCAATGACCTCATCCCATAATTCCCCTTACAGCGGTGTAGCAAGCAAGCAATGACCAGAAGCAAAGGTTTGCCGTTAGCTCATTGCCCCACCCAAGTGAATTCCCGACAAGTAGAAGAATTCCTCTGCCCTACAAATTCCTCTGCCTTACATTCCCCCCTTTCTCTAGGTAGCAGACGAGCACTCCTGCTCGTCCTCAAGGTCTCTTAGGTGCTCTAGTTCTATAGCACTTGACCATAGCTGCTGATATTGTTGTTGCAATACTAGTAGCTGGACAGTGTTTATGCGTTCTTTTACAAAAGCTACTAGTCTATTAATTACACATGGCGCAAAAGTAAGGACTAAGATTAGCATAATGAGTGGGTCTAGTAGGATGGATAGTAGCGTTGTTAACCAGGGGGAACTGTTAACCCAAGACTCAAACCAACCTGCTTCTATCGCTCCTAAGCTAAAAAGAGTAGCCAGGGTTATGGCTGTGATGGGCTCTCTTTTTCTTTTAAAAATTAGGTTCGTGACTCTTTACCCTACTATGCCCTCATACATTGTCTCCTCAGTGTGGTATATTATTTTTGGGAACACTAACACCATTATACAGTAATCTTTAGACCCATGTAAGGTTATGGAGTTGGTGGGGGTTTAGGGCGGTAAGTATAGCTGTAGGTCTCCATCCCAAAAACATTAGACGAAAAACACAACATCCCAAAAACATAACAACCAACCCCCACCACAACCCGTCCATGTTGTCACCCAGTTCAATCTTTAGATGCCACAACCCCAGTCCAAGTCTGGGTCAGCAGTCCTGGGCTGTCGCCGCCACACGGGTCAGTCTGGTCTTCAGAGGATTCTTCGGGTCTGCAGTTGCTTTCCACTGGTCCTGGCACCGCTCCTGGTCTTTTTTATTAGCAGGTCTCACGTGGGAGTGGTGTATCCAGGTCGCTACTATTCTATCGACCTTAAGAGCAGTGAGGGCAACAAGAATAATTTGATAGGGGCCCTTCCACCTCGGCTCGAGGGTTCTGTTGTTATGCCATTTCACCCACACCCAATCCCCTGCTGGTGTGGGTGAAACGGTGTCCGGCACCCTCCTCCTCAGGCCGGTAGATAGCACGGAGGGCCGGCCATACTTGACTGTGGACACGTTGCAGAGCCTGCCTCAGGGCTCATTCTAGGAACTACAGGAGGGGGTGTGCCATACATGATTTCAAAAGGGGTTAAACCCAAGTGATAAGGGGTGTTCTGGGCTCGGAACAGGGCGAAGGGAAGGAGGGTCACCCAGTCTCTGCCAGTCTCCAGGGCCAATTTAGTCAGGGTCTCCTTTATTGTTCTATTTATTAGCTCTACCTGCCCAGAGCTCTGGGGATTATATGCACAATGTAATTTTTAATCTATCCCCATAGCCTGGGCCAGCCCTTGACTAACCTGACAGATAAACACAGGTCTATTATTTGATCTTATCCCTTCCGGCAGTCCATACCTGGGGACTATTTTTTTCTAATATTTTTTTAGCTACTATCAAAGCTGTTTCTCCTTTTGTAGGGAAGGCTTCTACCCATCTGGAAAACGTATCTACCATGACCAGTAAATATCGGTACCCGTATTTTCTAGGCTCGACCTCTGTGAAATCTACTTTCCAAAATAGTCCTGGCTGCCTCCCCCTTTCCCTCGTACCTGCATGGGTCCCTCTGGTCCTCCCCGGCTGCATGACCTGACAGGCTCGGCAACTTTTGACGATGTCATCTGGAACCCGTCCTTGTGACTTGAATCTTAGTTGAGCAGTGTCCAGCAGTTGCAGCATCTTTCTCTTCCCTAGATGTGTGGTCTGATGCAGGTGTTCTAACAGGTGGCGTCCTAAGAGTTCTGGCACTATTAGGCAATGCCCTTCGTCCCGCAACCAGCCATCTTCACGTAGCTGCTCTGAGGCCCAGACCTCATCTACAGTCCGGCAGAGGAGGCAACCATCCCATGCCTGGGGGTGGCAGGCTAAGGTGCAGGATGTTTGGCTGCGGAGTGTCTTCTGCAGCCTTCTTAGCTTCAGTGTCTGCTCTCTGATTGCCCCGTGCTTCCATGGAATCCCCGCTCTGGTGTCCCGGGGTATGGACTACCGCCACTGCCTTTGGCAGCAAAACGGCCTCTAGTAGGTGGAGTATTTCAGGCATGTGCTTAATTTTCTTTCCCTCTGCCGTGATGAAGCCCCTTTCCCTGTAGAGGGCCCCATGTATGTGCACAGTCCCAAAGGCATAGCGGCTGTCAGTGTACACCGTCAGCCTTTTTTCTCGGCCCGGCTAAGAGCCTCCGTCAGCGCTATTAGTTCTGCCTTCTGAGCAGATGTCCCTTGCGGAAGGCGTGCCGCCCAGACAAGTTTACCTTAGTCATCTACTATGGCCGCCCCTGCGTACCTGCGTCCGTCCCGGATGAAACTGCTTCCGTCCGTGAACCAGGTCAGGTCGCTACCTGGAAGGGGGCGATCCTTCAAGTCTCTACGGGTCGTCTGGGTCTCGGCTAGGATCTCAAGGCAATCACGTTCAGGTGCAGCTGCATCGGGGGTTGGCAGAAGCGTAGCTGGATTCGAGGCGGCAGGGGTCTGGAACTTGATGCGGGGTGTGTCCAGCAAAAGCCCTTGGTAATGAGTCAGCCTCGCATTTGTGATCCACCGTCCCGGTGGCTGCTTCAGAACCCCCTCTATGGCGTGCGGGGTGGTGATCTGCAGCCGCTGCCCTAGGGTGAGCTTATCAGCGTCTTTGACCAACAGGGCGTGGCTGCGATGAATCGCAAGCATGCTGGCCACCCCGCCGCCACCGGATCTAGTTTTGTTTTTTTTTTTTTTTTGACAAGTAGGATCAGGGAGTGCTAGGGCCGGGGCTTCCAGCATGGCTGCCCTCAGGGCCTGAAAAGCATCTTCCATTTGCAGTCCACTCCCATGCTCGCCCCGCCCTAAACCCTTCATACAGAGGTGGAGCCTTTTCCGCAAACCCAAGGTCATCATGGAGGGCCTTGTTGAACAGGGTAGGTGAGTTTTTCCTGAACCCAAACCCAATCTCTGCCATGTGGTCCACCGATATAGTTTGGCTCCTGTTGCCCCCTGCACCCAACTGGTCTTACTGGACAATTTTCCTGTGTCTTCCGTTAGTACCAAATGTTCTGCTCCTGTATCTATGAGGAAGCTGACTGGGTTTCCCTCCACTTGCAAAGTTACCCTAAGTTCAGGGAGGGGGACCGAACCCCATCTTCC